>NC_056729.1:1374064732-1374074732 GCF_019279795.1 Protopterus annectens
CCATGTAGAATATATGCACCTATATGCTGTCATTACAGTAGAAAAGGGTGTGAGTGTCATGTCTGGGACAGAGAAGTATATGAGGCCTGTACAGCACTGTTATCCATGTGAATGTGTTACATACAGGGGTAGTAGCCCAGGGTACATGCTGTCATACTGGCATGTAGTGTATCATGGCGGGACTACTGTTGACAGTGCTTTCCCAGGCTAGAGTAGAGTGCTAAATGTAGTAATGACAACAGGCACAGGTGCAGGCATAGATGGACTCTGAGGCCTCCCTGTTGTATCCCTAGTGTGTGAGGTGTGTCACAGTATATATCCACTACTGGATAATGATCCGACATGTGGAATGTAACTGTAGACTATCGTCTGCACAGCACATGTTAGTGAGGGCTTTCAGTATGTAGTTATGGCATACATATTGTTGTCAAACATCTATCTGTCAAAACATTCATCCTACTGCATAGCTACTTGTCAAGCTGATGACTGTCAGTCCTGTACAGATGTGCAGATGGCAGGTATCCAGCTGGGGATATGTACAGGCAACCTATGCTTGATTGGAACTGACATGTCTGCCCAGCTGTGTAAGAACTGACACATATAGAAGACAACACCCTGTATGCTTCACATGTCATGGGTACCTCCACTACACTACCACAGTCAACAGAACATGCTTGGGTACAGGTCTCCATCACAAATACTAACCATGTGTTGTAATACATGTTGCATACATGTCAACTTGATCACATCAGTGGCCATGTGCAGGACACACACAGATAATTGGCTGATACATGTCACTTTCACCCTGAGGGTCACCACAGTGGTGTCTGTCAATAGATTGCCTGCTGCTACATGGCAAGTGGCAGGATACCGCTGTGCACACATCCCCTATACAACCTATCTCTCCATGGACAATAGCTAGGTACACAGCTATGACCACCTGCAGCGATGCACCCCAGTACTGACACATGTGTATGTGTGCATTACTGAGTATAGCAGTGTCTGTGTGTTAGCACACCTGTACCTGGGAATTCCATGAGGGCCTTCACAACCACCACAACACCCATTGCCATAGTCAGTTGAGGCTGTTGCTATATGGGACATTACATGTACCCTGTTGTGCTCTTCTCCATAATGACTACATGAGCCTTGCAGTACCAGCACAACGGTGTTGTACAAATGGATCGATAGGCATGGGATACCCACTGAGTTCTGGCAAGTGTGTGTATGTGTGCATGTCCATATATCTGTAGGGTACAACATTCCAAGGCCACATATTCCCATTACAATACCCATTGCCACACAGTAGTTAAGATAGTGTTGTTGCTACCCATAGGTGAGGCATGACAATGCAACACCCTATGATGCCTGTGGATTGTGCATTAGATGCATATCCCTGTAATACCACTGTTGAGATATACAATGGGTTGTATCACAGTTGTGGGTAATGTGTGATGGTGGGTATGTCGGAGTGTCATCATGGGTTTCAGGGAGTACAATATCCACTGGGGGATGTGGGTGCTGTGTACACTGTCATTACACCAAGGTACACCCGGTATATATCCCATGTACCACTTTATGGTTACCACTGTCAGCATCATCCACACAGGTAACTGATACCACAATACAGCCCAGATATGCATGTGTTGTGTGCAGCCTACCTGTAAAACACTGGACACATGGTCAAGTTAGTTAACAGTGATAGGACCAGCTCTCTCAGATGTGTGTCTGCCTGTTATGTGTCTGTTAATGTGTATATGAAGGTATGTCACACTATGTATTGTCCATATACACCCATTACATCCCCCATTGGCATACTGTACATGTCTGGGGATGTTCTGCATGTAACATGTAACCTGGAACACACCTCACCCTAAACGCTGTGTGGTGTGTGCAATGAAAGCCACACACTTCAGTAGCACTACATACCTAGGTAGGGGTCTAGTCATAGTGTTGCCAAGTAAGAGTGTGCATGTATGTGGGTGGGTCTACATCAGGCTCCAGATTATACACATCCCAGTGGGTCACCTGTCCATGTGGCACAGGGAATAACTGTTATACAAACCTGTGACATGTGTTCAACTGTACCCCAGATATGTCACAGCCATGGTGTCACCACAGTGACATACCCTGTTCTGGAATATGACTGCAGACCATCCTTGTGCTGACAAATGTACATCTACTACACAAATGGATAATATTATGGAGACAACAATCAACCAGTGTTACTAACAGCTATAATGCATCATTGATGGATGGCTACACTACCTGACATGTATGCATTAAACTTTACTCCTGACAACATGTTACACTGCAATACTTTGATACACTGTAGTACAGTCACCGTGTGCATCAGAACCATATTAGCCTGTCCCTGCATTGATGTTATGAATGACAGGGATGTTGCACAGGTATCATCATATGCACCATGTATCTTGTTGGTTTGCCAGATGCTGAGGGCGAGCCATACATTTGACACCATGTGTGCGGGTGAGGGGTGTAATGAGGTGAACTGGGCATGGTGATGTGGTGTGTGTAGGTATGGGGTTGCCCTAGGTGTGTTCGTATCGTGCGTGAGTATGCATGCACACAGTTCTGCCATGTGGCTGCCCTACATAGGTATTTATGGACAGCTGCAGACCATACCTGGCAGGGTATGCAGTTCACTGCCTCTGGCCATGGACACATGGATTGTGCCTGCCAGGGGTCCCATGGGCACGTCCAGGTACAGGCCTTGAGGTGCTACTCTTCCCTGATAATGACAGATGTCCACTGTAACCAGGTCCCTCATGGGAGTGGCCAGGCTTACGTGCTTGTGGCCTGCTGTGGTGTGGTGTGGACAGCACCCCCCCTCACAGTGTCAGGGCTGGTACTGCCACTACGGGAGCCCCTTGGTTTCCTAGCATGTTCATGTTGACTGCCAGCTGCTGGCGTTGCTGGCCTAGCTCCACCCGGCTGTCGCTGCAATCCCACCACACGTTCAAGCAAGGACAAACCACAGTCGATGAGGGCCATCATCTCACCAGACCATCTATACATGAGCTCGGTATAAGTAAAGATGGCACCAGACAGTTCACGGATGTTGTCACTTGCAGATGTGAGAGCAGCCCTCTGCAGCCTCAGGCCCTTTCTGGTGTAGCATTCCATATGTGCCTGTGCTGCCATGACAGCCTGAAACATGCACCTGCTGGTACCAGTTGTGGCGGGTCTTCCAGGGGCATGATGACCAGCGGCCCTACCATGAGTACCCTGGGACATCTGCCTATGTGGTGCCCTGCCAGACATCTGGCTATGCGTGCTGTGACCAGACACAGTAGGCATGGCTACCACACTCTCTTGTGCACTGCCATCAAACGCCAGCTGTCCCTCTGCTATGGCCAGTGGTGATGGGGTATGTATAGGCACTGAAACTGTGTGTGGGGTTGGGGTGGCTTAAAGAGGGATGTCAAATGATGGCACTGTTTTGGACCCTGACAACCACATCTGTGCCTCAACAGTACTATCATCATCTGCAGTGTCTGCATGGACACCAACAATAGATTGCATGCAGGGTCCCTCCTGCATGCAAGGAGGGACCCTGACCCATCTCACCACCTGTGGGGGAAAACAAGAAATGCACTTTAAGACCTGTACAGCATTGCATAACCGTACACACATACACACACACACACACACACACACACACACACACACACACACACACACACGCACACACACACCACCTTAATACCTACTTGTCGGTGACTTTACAGACAGTCCCAAATTTATTCCCATGCATTCTCCATCCTGCATCACACTTGGTAACATACACACATTAATACCACTCATTAACGTATCATTCCTCTAAATGCCTAGACAAGTGATCACAACACAAGACCTGTTACTCCATTACCTCCCTGACCTGAATGGAGTGGTTTTACATGGCCCCACTGCTGTCATTCAGTGTTCACCCTGTGTATGGCTGGACATTGTCAGCATGGCCCCTATATGTGAGGGGCCACTATGTTCATTCCATAATATCACGCACTGGAGTGTCATGTGTAAGTATTGCTCAGTACATGCCAGATATGCTGCTCAATTAACCTATCATGTGACAACTGTAATATATTGTTACACTCCCTAGTGTTAACTAGTAATTCCCCAATACGTCTGTAGTGCTGCATACGTGGGTTGTCAGTCACCTCTCTGCTGAATGCAATATTAAGAGTATACTTGGTGTCTACCTTCCCTCCCAATGCATGTTCCATGCTACAGACCTTATTATACTATCAGCTGTCCTGTGATTACATACATGACAAGTATTCCTGGTGTGCCATATGTCAGTCCATGTCCCTGTACTGCACAATTCCAAAGGGAAGTACTGCTGTATGAATAACCCCACAATCACACATGTGCATACATGGACACCCAGACAAACACACACACATGCACACATGCATCCTACATGCATCAGTCTCTCTCCACTTCACCAGAGTGACCCTACAGACAAAATAACCGCCCACCAAACACACACACACACACACACACACACACACACACACACACACACACACACACACACACACACACACACACAGGTGCGGTTGCGCAATAATAGTACACACAGTCCTCCTATTACCCATATGCAGTGCAGCTATAGTCAATCCATGCTAGCAACAGTATACATGTGTGTGATGCATGTACTGTGTTAGTAGGTGATGCCCCCTTCCCCTGGATACCACTGCACCCATATACACAGTATTGCTGTGCACCTGTTCTGCACCCTGCCATGTACTGTGCACCAAACCTCACAGGTGTACAACCCATTGCTGAATGTGTAGTACTGTGTCAGTTATGTCAGCTCTAATGCTCACAGCCTTTATGTTTTTCAGCAACACATACCTGGGATGATATGTGGACAGATGTCATTTGTGAATGCCTGATGTCTGGTTTACAGATCTCAACATCAGCGGACCATGTATGACCAATCTAATACTATTACACTGACAACTGTCAGAGCATACCATGGCTATGGGAAGTGTACACACCCTTATTGATATAATGCACCCTTCCTTGATCTGCCATGGGACCACATTACTGCATATATTAACAGTATATGAGCCCGATATGTGACATATGTCCTGTACATTCACATGCAGTGTCTACAGAATTTGTTAGGTGTTTGGATGCTGACCGCGATGCATACACTCCATGTGTGCATATGTGTGTGCACCCTTATCATGATGGTTTGTTGCACCTATTGTTATGTGTACTACAGCAGTCACTACTCTTGGCAATGGTATAGTAGCATAGGCCATCTACATTTGCCAGTGTATGTTCAGTCTGCCCTACACATGTCCCCCAAATCTGCATGATTGCAAGGTCTACTCATGTGCACATCCCTTGGTGTTGACACACTGCCATCACTATTGCTGTGGGGGTAGGGTTACATCTGCCACAGTTCCTGAACATGACTGTGTGCAGATACAGCCATTCTTAGCATCCTTAGGATCCCTGCTGCAGTGCACTGGTATGCCATGCTGACACCCCCTCCAAATTCAGCCTTTTAGCAGATGCTTGACAAGTAAGGCTTACACATGTGTGTCAGTTTGCAGTGTCCCATACACTAAAAACCACATGTTACAGCCTAGTCCCAGCTGATAATGTGGACCACAGTAATACATTATGCCATAGTGTAACTCTGTAACAGTTGCTATTATACTACTGGTATATACACTGTTGTTGCAATGTATACGGGTGATGTTTCAAACATGTCCCTACTGTAGGCCATGTCTCTCACCATTATGTTACTCCCTGTGGACACATTCTGCAATGACAGGATGTTAGTTATCTTGCAGGTGTCTGACATACCCTTCCAATACCACATCATGGTCACCACTGTGATGTCGTGCATTTAACAGCAACGATACGTGCACATGTACAGCATGCATTCTGGGTAGGTGTGTTAGATGAGTGCATGGAATATACCATAGCCATTACATGCCCAGTGTATTGGCAAGCATCAACATAAACCATATTCACCAGCTACAGGCTGCTGCCTTGGTGGTATACCAGTGGGACCTACATAAAAGGGTGAGAGATGTGAAGTCAGTGGCCACACCTGTGGCATTGATACAGGGTGGGTGCAGCATTACAATAAATCAACTGTACACGTCCACAATGCTACCACATATGCACATCTGTTTATCACTACTATGCAGCAACAAACTATATCTATGACATGTCATATATGCATGATCTACCTGTCGAGATGAGGATGCATATGCAATAGTGGTCTAGTGATGTGCCTTGTGGCTTTACCTGCATGCTCCTCAGCCAGTGTGTGGGTAGCACCCACCTCCACAATGGTGTCCGGCAGTTGTTGTCTATGTGGATGGGCAGGTGCCACGAGGCTGGCGTGGAGCTCCTCAACACGCGTCAGGAGGATAGATGGCATGGCTCCCCCTGTTGCGAGGTGATCCCCCAGACTGCAGCAGTACGCCGACGGGCATTGTGAAGCAGGTCAGAACAATGATGCCAGACCTGCTTATAACTGCGGTTGTGCAGTCCGACATCATTGACCTTGTGGACTAGGTCATTCCACAGGGCGGTTTGCTCCTGCCCTCATGGGTGGCCCAGCCAAACAAGACAGGGTAGTGCTGGATTAGGTGGATTAGAACAATTTCATTCTCAGCAGCTGAATAAGCCAGGAGCCATCCATGTGACATCTTGTCTGAAAGGCATAATGATGGAAACAGGTCTGAGCAAGTCATACAGCAAGGTTACTACAGTTCTTAATACACATCTCTGTCCCCCCCACCATATCAGTGACAACAAACTGTATACACAACTCAATAGGTATGGCTACAACGTACCTACCCGTGGGAAAGATATTGTATTGTACCACACTTTGTGCTATGTGTTTGTAGCCATGTTCCCTGTGTGGACACTATCATTGGTGGCCTGTTACAGACTATTCACCTGCATGCCATTGTCAGGGCTGCTATGGTTCCATATATGACTGTGGTATGCTTGCTATGTGATTGCTGCACATCTGACATTCTGTGTTATTGGGGATATCTATGCATGCTGTTGGACATGTTCCGGGATTGTGTAGACTATTACTACCCACATATGTTCTATAACAGTGACACAATAGCATGTTTAGGGAATATTTGCCAGCAGAACCACCTCTCCAAACTCATCTGCCTATGTTACCAGGCCACATCACATGTGAGACCCACCCTGGGGCCTCCTCATGTACTGGTCCAGCAATACCTTCAGGTGGAACCAACTCAGGGGATGTTGTCCACAAATATACAGATACCCATGTGTAGACATATATATATATATATATATATATATATATATATATATATATATATATATATATATATATATATAAACACATATACACAGACATGATTTTGTCCCCCGATGTCAGGTCCAGGGTCTGTTCCATAGCGGGCTCCACAGACACATGTGGGATGTGCTACATCAGCTTGAGGCACCCAGTACATATTCACATGGTCCACATGCTCCTCCTGCTCAGCCTCCAGGCCAGACACCTTCAGGATGTGGACTGCTGTTATGAGTAGCAGTGGGTGAGAGGCTTGTTCCCACTGTGTCCATATTGGGGCCCATGGGACTTAAACATCACAGACTACACACACCATCCATGGTGTTTACCCACCACATGTGTCACATGCCACCACTGTAGGCTGTCCACTATATCTACCAACCCAGACCACCTCCACAACTATACCTACCATACTTCCCCATATTTCCATTCCATACTTCACAGACAAGGGAAATGTGGTCCCAACAAGGGGTTCTCAAGTGACATACCCGTCCATGTTGCACACACTGACAGCTGTATATATCTATGTGTATTGCAATGTGTGCTGTTCCCTCACACATAGCATGCAGCACTGTGGTGGTAATATAGGGGACATGTATTTACATACATATATGTGTGTGTTTGTATATATGTAGACATGTACATATAGTTATATCTCAATATATGTGTAGATATATATGATGTATATATATGTTTATATATATGTCTACACATGGGTATCTGTATATTTGTGGACATACATGTAGATATATGTACACATATACATACCTATATATGGGGTACATTCAGACATCAGGTCCACAATCTCACAACACCTTCCTGCACAGCTGTACTGTTCTGCCTTGCTACAGCACAGACAGGTGACACATATGGACACAGCCTGACATTAGGGGGGTATATGTAGGGCCAGATTGCAGGTAACCCTATTACACACCTATGGCATTCCAGCATGCTACAATACAAGTTAACCTGAGTATCCTTCAAATGGTGGGCTGTGGAACCCATGTGTCCATCATTATGGCATTACTTTCACCACCAGCTATTGGCCACAGTAATATACATGATTCCCATTATACAACACACACTATGATGGCTTACATCTTATCAGTCAGTGCTGCTCTACACAGTTGACGGTTATGGCACATTACCCACAGGGACAGACTCTATTGTCCTTAGCAGTTTTTCAGGTGAACATCATTACAACAACAACACCTGATGGCACATATAAATCATTCCACATTATCTATCCCATTATTATGGACCAAGTACTACAGTCAATTACATGTATATATACTTTACATACCTGTTGTGGGAATGATGTCTCTTCTGGATAGTTTGCTGGATGGATGTTTTTTCTTTTTTGTTGTGTTTTTTTTTGTTTGCCTTTCACTCTCACTCACTCACTCACTCACTCTCTCTCTCTCTTTCTTTCTTTCTCTATCTATCTATCTATCTATCTATCTATCTATCTATCTATCTATCTATCTATATCTTGGTCTCTCTCCAGTAAATGGATTGAGCTGCTTTGAATAGATTGCAGTATAGATTTTTGTAGGTGATGCACCTGATCAGGTGATGGCCTCTGCACCAATCAGTGTCCTCCACTTGCTACCTGCATGCAGTATGCTGTGTAGTACTTCCAATTACCACTGTCATGGCAACCCACTACTATAAATCCCTACATCATGTGGGCATAGTCCCTTTACCTTTCCTGTGTGGTGGACATCCTTCCTGTGTGTGGACAGCAGTGTTACAGACAGCAGGTAGCAATACCTCTTATAAGAGAACGTGCACACTCAGGCCAGTTACATATTTGTATGCGGTACCAGAACTACAGACATAGTGGGAGTAGTGTTGTTGTATGCATTGTATAGCACCAGTGTTACAGGGTTTGTTTGTACATACTATTTTAACATATGCAGTCTGTCTGCATCGCTCTCACCTGTGGGCCTATGCACTTGATGGCCAGAGGTGTGCCTATTATGTTTTCTCAGTCCACCTCACAGGTCCTGTGTCAGATATATCACTGGCAGTGTGCGTGTTGAGTGCTATCAGTACATGGCTACATCCATTTGTGTTTCTAACTCATATTCCTGACTACGGGTATGTTGCAGACTATCCTGTAACACCAGCAACTTGCTTAGTGTATGACAATAGTATTTCACAGATGGGCCTGTGTTCCAGCCTCTGTCCTCCACCTACATACCAGGCTTTGTCCATATGACATACTGTCAGGGGTTGTTATGCAGTGGGCTGTGAGTATGTCATGCTGCCATTCCTGCCATCAGTCCACTGCTGTTGTGGCCCCCACACATATATGTGTGGGCTTCATCTACACAATACATGTGTGCAATGCACTCCAGAGGCCAGTGTAGGTAACAGTGGTATATGGCCCTATATGTCAGTCTATGGGAGGATGCACCATAACTAACATAGGCTGTAACAACATGTGGAGGTATCAGGGGTAAGCTGCCTTAAGGTATCTGAATGTACATTACCATACAATTCACCTTGGGTAAATGCAGGCTTACAGCTTCCTGCCATACAGACTGTCCTTTTTGTCTGTGTGATTGTGATGGTGTCAGTTATGCCTTGTTATGTAACAGATATATCCCACTGTGTCAACTGAGGTCTTTATCCCCTAGGGAATGTGTGCAGATT
>NC_056729.1:1374077232-1374242232 GCF_019279795.1 Protopterus annectens
GAGAGGGGTGAGGGCAACAATGATATGTTGTGATGCCAATTAGTCCAGTGGACACGTGTGCAAAATGGACAGCTATGTATGGGGTGAGATTTTTTTTTTTGGGAACAGATTGCCCTTTTTTTTTAGGTGAGAGTGGGATGTTGGGGAGGGATAATAAGAATATATGGGGAGGTAGATTGGGTAGGTTAACAGACAAGACAAAACAAGATGCATACAGGGGCAGTATATGACATATGTGGGAGTATAAACACCTTTATGGGGAGGGGTTTTGGAAAATCGGTAGCCCATGAGCCCCCTAATGGAAACACTGGGACTGAGGTCCCCACACATGAGCAGTCACCACTGCACCTTCACAGCCCTGAAGGTGGCTGTGCTAGGGGCTGAGTCGGAGATCCAGTTCGACCTTCTAGTCACGACATGCGGCTCTCGAGCTGGCATAGCAGATCTCCAAACTGCTGATTGAGCTCGCTATGCACCATGACCTGGACCTGGCGATGGGTGACAGTTTCCTGTCCATGCCAGCTCCCTGAGGCATTCCTCCTGAAGGTGGTGCAGGACCAACAGATGAGGATGTCCTGGGTTGGGTCCCAGACATGCTGGTGCTCAGTGCTAAGGCCAGCTGAGGTGGGACAGGTGGGTCCGCTGGGATCCACATTCCCATACGTGCTATGGTGTTTATGTTTTATCAACATATGTGGGGTATTAATTGTCAGCACATTCCAGGATTAGGTATAACAGCATGCATAGATATTCCGATTAACCCAGACACCAGATATGGAACAGTTGTATAGTAAACAGATCACATGCATATATGGGACCACAGTGGTAATTACAACAGCATGCAGGTACATTGATGGCACCATGCCACCAGTGTTGGAGTATTTCAACATAGCACATGCATGGAAACAGATTTAAATAATTATCAAACAATATGATATATGTCCCAACATTACAGTTAAGTCATCACGTACCAATTGACCCATTGCTGGTATTTAGTTTATTGTTGCAGATATGGGGGGGGGGGGGATTTCAATTAACAACTAGTATATTCCTGTAGTTTGCATTACTTTCCTAGTCAGTGCTGTTATCTGTACCTTACAAGTATTAGTACACTACCCTATTGCCTTAGTTTGGACAATGATATGGCTGTCGATAGCTATATACATTAACTGGTTTTACCTGCAGTATACACCTCTTACCTGGTATACCTGTGGAGGAATTGTTTGTTAACACTAACTGTTTCTACACATAGTCCCAGATTCCAGGTTAATGTTATGCACATAACTGTCTGTCTCTTTTTGCACAGATTCTGGCCAGTTTTAACTGCATGCAGGTGAACCGGGACATATGTAGACTATTGCCTTCTTCAACATTTAGTGACTTACAACACTCTTATACAGGATTTCCTCGACAGTTATATTATGTAGCACAGTGTGGGTGATGGTGATGAGTGATATCTTATTATTCAAAGCAACTGCAGCAATAACAATGCTTTACAGTTCCAGAGTAAACAGTACCAGTACAGGGTATCAATCTTTTACTTATAGGCACAGTGTCTGTATCTGACAGACCTGTTTGTCAGCACTACCTGAATGTTACCACACAAATTACCAGAATCCACATTAGTATTATGGACATACATCTCACTCTGTTACTGTACACACATGGGTCACAGCTTGGCAACATAGGTTTATGGGTAGGTTCTATGCTAATTGCCCTAGGGCCTATATAAGCCTAGCCAAAAAGGTACCCTGGCTTTTGCCTCCTAAGAAAATTATTTTCCTGTGCTCCTGTTGAGCAGAGCCACAGATGTGATCCCTGGGATGAATTTCCTATTTCCCATCCAATCATCAAGATTTTTCTTGAAGAGTGCTAATGAGGAGCTTTGTTTGATATATATATATATATATATATATATATATAGGTAGTTTTGCTCCAGAGTATGGGAAGTCTCTAGGACAGGAATCTATCCCTCCAGCATGTTCTGTTTATTGTGGTGACAAGGTTGAGGTCCCTAGAGCATGTAGCTCAGAGGGATTGGGATTTCTTTAAGTGGAGCATGTCCAACAGCTCTGGGTTTGACATAGCTTTGTATGTTAGGCAGAGATCTCCTCTGAGTAGGCGATATGCGATGAAGTAAAGCTGGAGTTTTTTGAGACTGTCTGTGTAGGGCACCTGCTTGAGGCTGGTAATCCTCTTTATGAGGTATTTCCGTGGCCTTTCCAGTTGTTGTAGATGTCTTGTAAGGTACATACCAAAAGGGGTGTTATACTCTATAATGGGTCTAATGAGTGATGAGTAAAGGGGAACAATGACCTCTTTTTTCCTGGATGAGAAACTTTTGTGATGAGGTGTGCCACTTAGAAGGATTTCCTGACTACTGTGGAGATGTGATTATCAAAGGAGAGACTACTGTCCACCTGTGTCCCAAAGTCTCTTATCACACTTACGGTGTTAAGTAGACTACCACCTATGTGGTAGCTCATGGGTACAGAGTTTTTACCAAAGGGGATGACAATGCACTTTTTGGCATTGAGCTTGAGGCCTTGGCTTTGACATCAGGCATCTGTCTCAGTGAGGCCCATTTGTAGGATGTCCACATCATTAGGAGTTTCGATTATGCCTCCTAGTTTGCAGTCATCTGTAAACTTCATTAGCCAAAGACCTTCTGTGTTAGCCTGTACTTCAGAAAAGTAGATACCAAACAGGAGAGGACTCAGGACAGAACCCTGTGGTACTCCAGTTGTCACTGGTCTGAAGTTGGATTTGAAGTCTGCTACTTTCACAGTGTAGGTTCTGTCAGTGAGCCAGTTGGCAACCCATCTTGTGACATAGGGATTTATACCTAGTTTAGTGAGTTTATCTATAATTTCAGAGGGTGTAACATGGAGGTGTAAATGGGACATACTTGGCTTATTACTCTCATAACCGTTTGGGGAGTTGCTTGTGTGACAGGTTTGTTCTTAATAGATGTGTGACAATCAGTTATATTTCCTGTTTAATGCCTAAACATCTGGGATCATCCCACTGATTTTCCAGGTGACAGGGTGAGAGTCAGCAGATATGGGCCAATATACTGGACATTCTGGACATATCTGTACAGTTGTGGGGCATGATTATGTATGCAGCCTACTTCCACTCCCGGGATTCAGGCCATGATTGTGTCTGCTAACAGTAAAACACTGTCCATCACAGTTGTGTGTGCTATATAGATATTGCTGTATATCTCTTATCTGATTTCTGTCTATAATTCTCCTGTGGATTTACATTTTGACCTTGTATTACAACCCTCTTATACAGGATTTCCTAAACAGTTATATTATGTGGCACAGTGTGGGTGACAGTGATGAGTAATATATTTTTATTCAGAGCAACTGCAACAATAAAAATGCCATACAATACCAAAGTAAACAGTACCAGTACAGGGTATCAATATTTTATTTCTGGGCACAGTGTTCATATCTGACGGACCTGTGGGAAAAATGTTTGTTAGCACTACCTGAATGTTGCCACACAAAGTGCCAGATTTCACATTAGTATTATGCACTTACATGTCACTCTGTTACTGTAAACACTCTGGTCACAGCTTGACAACATGGGGGTGTAGATGGAACATACTTGGCTTATTACTCTCATAACAGTTTGGGGAGTTGCTAGAGTGACAGGTTTGTTCTTATAGATGTGTGACAATCAGTTATATATCGTGTTTATAGCCTATACGTCTAGGATCATCCCACTGATTTCCCAGGGGGGCAGAGTGACAGGCAGCAGATATGAGCCAATATACTGGACATTCTGGACATATCTGTACAGTTGTGGGGTATGCTTCTGTACGCAGATTACTACCACTCCCAGGATTCGAACCATGGCTATGTGTGCTAAAAATACAATGGTTCACATCTCAATTGCATGTGTTATTTGGATTTTGTTGTCTGTCTTTTCACTGTTTTCTGTCTGTGTCTCTCTCAGTTTTAGTAAATGACCTCTGGGGATTACACCAGTCATATACAGACATTCCTACACATTTTATTTATGTTGCACAGTGTTGGTAACAGTGCTTAATACAACAGTACTATTAAGTGATTGCAAATCTACATTACTATATGATACCAGCATAAACACACGCAGTCCAGCAGTTAGACCTTTATTGTCAGGCTATTATGCTTTTATTTCCATACAACCCATATGAGACTCTTCCTGCCATATTCTCTGGTGTATGCAGTACTTGCTTTAAACAATACAGATTTTATACAGGCAATTAACTTACTAATACTTTTAGATTTATTTCCTTTGACAGTACATGCAAGAGTATTACTAACTTGCCTCATGTCGCAACCTCTCCAGGCAACATCCATGGGCCTCCTGGTTCGCAGCCCACACACTTGCCACTGTGAAGGACACAAGAGGGATATTTGGCCATACATATCCATAATATACATGAGCTGGCAATTATTAAACAGGTAGTGGAGTGATACTTACACACAGCTGGGACCTCCCCTGTTGTCCTAGTCTCTTGGATCCACTGATCCAAGAGATCCCCCATTTTGCCGCTTCAGGTCGGCATAATGATGCCTGGCCTGCTCAACAGTTCAGGGTATGCCAGTGACACTGGTGAGGTTACGGGTGAGATGGTCCCAGGCTTCTGCTTTATATTGGGAAAACCCTGGTACTGGCCCTACAGCAGTCTCTATTCATGGTCTTTGACAAGGAGTCCTAACATGACTCTGGACTCCTGGATGCCCCAGTGCTGTACCCAAAAGTGCACACCATCTCCCATTCCAGACATGGTGCCTGCAAGGGGAAGCTACAACCAGTTATGAGATATATTCCAACCTGTTGGTTTTAAATAGGGCCAATTTCCTGCACTTTTCCATGATTGGACGGTTTTGAAAAGGCTAAGCTATGGGCAAACCTGCTTACCTTAGGATAGCATTGCTTAAAGTGGTATACCAACGGGTATATTGAGTTAGCTGGCCTACACATTGCTTGTACCTACTAAGCTGGACAGTGCAATGCTTAGTATTGCTTAATATTTAATTTGCATTATATTTGCTTTTTTGGCATTGATTTATTATTCATTACACATTATATATGTGTCTGGTATCCATGATTCATTTGTACGTACACTGTATGGGGTCCTTGTGTTTTTTAGGGGACTTCAACACTTTATTACAATTACACCTCACATCTGGGCTTACTGCAGTACTTCAGTTCACATATTTGTGTTATGTAGTTGGTTATACAACATAAAACTGTATATAGATTCCTTTCACATGTTCAGTTTGATTTTCCCATAGTGAGGATTTGTTTGGTGATACCTCAATGTTATGTACTGCTGTGATGGCTTAGTGGTTAGCTACTGTGACTATAATGGACAGGGTCCTGGGTTCAAGACCTGCTCAAGCTGTTTATTTTGTTTCTGGCCAGAACAGTGGCTGTTGCATACAGAGTGATTAAGGCACTTTTAAGCACTTGTAAGTGGGTTTGCATGAGGGTAAGCAATGCTAACATCCGGTTAAATATGCTCACAGAGGGTTAGCTTCAATATTGCTTAACCTGTGTGCCCATTGCTTACCCCTGCGCAAACAGGCTTAAACTCGCTTACTAGTGCTTACATATGATTACTCCCACTTACTACTGCTTAATAGTGCTTACACTTGCTTACTAGTGCTTACTCCTGCTTACCACTATACTAATTTATTCAGTAATGTCTAATAGTTCTTGGGAAAGTGGGGGATTTGGGAGCTGTATGCAGTTATCATTCATTACACATATTACCTTACATTTGTATCCCTGATTCCTGTGTACATATACTGTATGGTGTACATGTGATTATCTGTGGACTTTGAAACATTATGATACTGACACCTCACATCTACATTTAATGCAGTACTCCAGTTCACAAATATATGTTATTTCGTAGGTTATGCAACTGAAAATATTGGTCATACAGTGATTTGACATGGAAAATTGAATGTGCTGCAGTGGAACATGAACCGGAAATGATTGCTTGTAAGGCAAATGCTCTGCTCACTATACTATTAATATACTGTTTTGTTTGCATATATCCTGCTTTTTATCCTCTTGTGCCATTTAAGCTGCATTAACTGTAGCTAAGCGATGGGCAAACCCATGCACCTACGGTTAAATTTCACCTGCTTCATAAAAAAAAATATCTTTATTTTTGTTGTTTTAAGTATTGCTCTTGTACACGTGGGGGGATGTTGCTGGGGGTATGCATACACCTATGAGCAGTCTCGCTCATTCTTTTGGGACTTGTCTGCTGTTCTTCATTGCAGGGGCATGCATATTCTGAGAGCTTTGCTCTCAAACATGCCCCCTGCACTCTTACATGCTCAGTGTAAGATTAAGAGCTCAGGCAGCGTGCCTTCATTAATATACATGGCGTGCTGCCGTCATGCTCCTAAACTGTGGCTTCTGTGCAGGACTAAGCTAGTCCTGCATAGAAAGTTAGTAAATCCAGGGGAATATCTTTAAATTATTCCTTCTGATCTATTTTCAGTTATTCTATTATCAACAAGGTGTTTTGGTTAAGAAAAAATTCAATCTGATTTTCATCTTCATTAAGGTTTAATACCATTTAGTTGCTCCTTTTGTCATTGCAACATAGACCTCAGTCACTCAGTTTGTTTTGCTCAGTTCTTAGGAATAAAATCCAGGATTGAAGATACCACTTGCTGCATGCCTTTTATTAAGGAATGCACTGTTTGAAGAGGTGTGAATGATCTCATTGTTCTTCTGATGAAATCTTATATAAATGAAAAAAGTTAAAAAGATATAGAAAAATGTCAGTTTTTAATGCAAAAGAGCCTTGTAGAAAGTTTTATAATGATGATTAGAAAATTTCAAGCATTCCTTATAGAACTAATAGCATCAAACAGGGGCCTTTATTTTACATCAGTCTTAGATATGTATCTTCCTTCCATTTATAATAGTTAAACTAACTAGGAAGTTTGAGCCCACTAACCATCTTTCTTCAAGATTCTTCAAGATGCTTTATGCCTGATGTGTAAACACATTGTACTCTAACACAGACTGGCTATAGCTCTGGTCCAATGTTTCTTATGAATTGCTTTCGAGTTTTCTTTTTTTCTTTACACTTCCTATAGCACTAGCTCTCTGTACAGTATGTACTGTATGCTTTGTTTAGTTACTTTCTCCCTTAATCACCACTACAGAGTTTCAGTAGGACATACAATTTGATCAGCTCATATTTTTATGCTTTTACACATTTTAAGATAATTTTTGATTGCACTGTGAGTGATAGTCAAAAGTTGGAATTGTTTTTTTATTTATCCTCCAGCCTAGAAACAATTGATTACAAGTAACTCTAAAAAAGTAAAAAGAACCACGCAGCTGGGATGAAGTTGTCACACCAGTATGCATGAAGCAAAACCAGAATAAAAACTGAGTGAAAACAAACACAGCTATGTAAAATATACCAAAAAATCTTTTATTATACCTTAGTAAGCGCTTTCGTGTTGACCTCAGTGCTTCATCAGACTTTAAAAATACACAGATTAACACTCACTATTTAAAATCCAAAGAACAAATCAGAGACTGATTCAAATTATGAACTTCTAGTATAACTTAAATATGTATAAAAATCACTTATCTACTCATCACCTAGTTCTAACACTATGTATGTGCTTGGTAATAGCAGGATATGTAAGTCCAAAGCCATTAAAAATAGTTCCGTACGACTCAGAAAAGGATCATTAGACCAATCGATTGCCATAATTGCATAATAAACTGAATAAATATTTGATGTCTTGTCTATACTTCCTTAATTTAGCTGTCTACGTAAAGAAAACATATAAAAACTGTAGGTTCATATCTGTTAAATTGCTAGGCATTTTCAACATACAAAGCTTGCAAGTGGCTATAACGCAAAATTAATATAATAAATAAAATAATGTAATTGTACTTTTTAATGTATTCTGATGACGTCCTGTATTGGATGAATGCTCTAAACATTAAAGAGAATTTCAATTTCTCCTTCACAAATAACATAGTTTTGGGGTGATTTATAATTTGTTGAAGTCTAGGAGAAACATTATCTGTCTCTCCAACATGTCCTATTTATGTTGCAAGCAAATTTTGGGCCTTTTGATCTAGTAGTTATGATGCTGTTTGTTTTGCGGATATCCAGAACGCTCATCATAGCAGGGTCATATTTATCTTGTAGGTCAGGCAAAGATCAGCTCTCAGTAGTCTGAATAAGGTGATCAGTGCAGGGCATTTTGTCTACTCCTCCTATTCTTTTTGTAAAGAACCTTTTTGGATGTTCCAGTTGTTGAATATATGTGGTTAGGTGCATACCAAAGGGGGCATTATATTCTATGATGAGTCTGATGAAGACCAAGTATAGTGGTATGATAACCTCTCTGGACCTAGATACCATATCCTTACTTGCAAGTTGAGCAACACAGAAGGATTTTTTTACTATTTTGGACACACATTGATAAATGTCTAATTTATTATCTACATGAGTTCCCAGATCCCTGACTAGTGAATTAACTTTTAGGGGCATTTTATTGATGATGTATTTACCTGGTACAGTTGACTTCCCAAAAGGTACTATAATGCATTTCTTGGCATTGAGTTTTAAGCCATGGCTTTGGTACCAATTGTTTGCCTGTGTTAGACCCTCTTAAAAGGTGTTCTTTGGGGGGTTCAAAGATTGCTTCCAGTTTGCAATCATCTGCGAACATGGTCAGCCAGTGGCCTTTCACATATCTTTGACGTCTGAAAAGTAGATGCCAAAGAGAAGCAAGAACAGAAAAAAACCACGAAGGACTCCCCTGATGACTAGCCTCTTTGTGGAGATGGTGTATTGGATCCTATCCTCCTAGGTCCTATCCATGAGTCAGCTAGATATCTGGTGTGTTGTAAAGGGGTTTATGTCTAGTTCCATTAGTTTGTTGACAATGACAATGTGAGGTATTATATCAAATGCTTCAGCCAGAACTAGATAGACAATATACACAGTTTTCCCCTCATCCATTGCCTTACTAACCTTTTCAAATAAGTTTTCCGGATTCAGTACACATGACCTTCTTTTGACAAAGCCAAACTGGGATAGATCCAGTGTCTGCAGGTCTCCTATGTCCTTGTTTATAATTTCCATGTTAATTCTTTCCATAACTTTGCAAATAAGACTAGTCAGACTAATGGGGATCTGTTGAAGGTTCTCCCTTATGAAGAGGGATGACCATTACAGTCCTCCATTCTCATGGCACAAAGCCTGGTTTAAGATTATAAATAGTAACTCCAGGGTTCCCGATAAGTCATCTTTTAGACTTGTTCAGGAGCCATCCCGGAATGGTATCAGGGCCCATTGATTATGTGCTATTGGCTTTAGTAAGCACAACTATTACATGCTCTCTAGTTATAGCTGGAGGGGTTATGTTTGAGGGTGTCTCTTGGTGGATGGTTGATGGTGAATTTGTCCACTATCAGGTTTGCTATATCACCAGGTTCAGTGAAAATGGCACCATTAACCACCAGTTCTGCACATTGCTGTGTGCTGCCCTTAAGATTTCTGATATACCTGTAGAAATCCTTATGGTTATATTTCACCTGGGAGGCTGTTTTAACCTCAGTGTTGGCTTTGTTTAACCTAATAAGCACTCACATTTGCCCTTTTAGGTAGATGAGAGAGATTTTATCTTTATGAGAACTACCCTTACTAATTTTTGCCACATTTTGTTTCCTTTTGTTTCATATCCTGTTTTATTTGGCATGCCACCATAGGTTCATAGGTAGGTACTAGGCTATTGGCCCTAGGGCCTATATAAGCCTAGCCAAAAAGGTACCCTGGCTTTCGCCACCCAAGAAAATTATTTTCCTGTGCCCCTGTTGAGCAGAGCCACAGAGGTGATCCCTGGGGTGAATATCCTATTTCCCATCCAATTATCAAGGTTTTTCTTGAAGAGTGCTAATGAGGAGCTTTGTTTTATATAGATAGGTAGTTTATTCCAGAGTATGGGAAGTCTCTGGGACAGGAATCTGTCCCTCCAGCATGTTCTGTTTATTGTACTGACAAGGTTGAGGTCCCTAGAGCATGTAGCTTAGAGGGATTGGGATTTCTTTAAGTAGATCATGTCCAACAGCTCTGGGTTTGACATAGCTTTGTATGTTAGGCAGAGATCACCTCTGAGTAAGCGATATGTGATGGAGTAAAGATAGAGTTTTTTGAGATGGTCTGCTTAGGGCATCTGTTTGAGGCCAGTAATCCTCTTTGTGAGGTATTTCTGCAGCCTATCCAGTTGTTGTAGATGTCTTCTGAGGTACATACCAAAAGGGACGTTGTACTCTATAATGGGTCTAATGAGTGACGAGTGGAAGGGAACAATGACCTCTTTTTTCCTGGATGAGAAACCTTTTGTGATGAGGTGTGCCATGTAGAAGGATTTCCTGACTACTGTGGCGATGTGATTATCAAAGGAGACTACTGTCCAACTGTGTCCCAAGGTCTCATCACACTTTTGATGTTAAGTAGACTACCACCTATGTGGTAGCTCATGGTTACAGAGTTTTTAACAAAGGGGATGACAATGCACTTTTTGGCACTGAGCTTGGGGCCATGGCTTTGACACCAGGCATCTGTCACCATGAGGCCCTTTTGTAGGATGTCCACATTGTTAGGAGTTTTGATTATGGCTCCTAGTTTGCAGTCATCTGCAAACTTTGTTAGCCAAAGACCTTCTGTGTTAGCCTGTACTTCAGGAAAGTAGGTACCAACCAGGAGAGGACCCAGGACTGAACCCTGTGGTACTCCACTTGTCACTGGTCTGAAGTCGGATTTGGAGTCTGCTACTTTCACAATGTGGGTTCTGTCAGTGAGCCAGTTGGCAACCCATCTTGTGACATAGGGATGTATACCTAGTTTAATGAGTTTATCTATAACTCCAGAGTGGAGGATGGTGTCAAAAGCCTTGGCGAGATCTAGATAGGCTGTGTGAACCACCTTACCCTCTTCTACAGCTTTGGTGACTGCTTCAAAGAAGTCTATCTGGTTTAGGAGACATGATCTGCCTTTTACAAACCCAAACTGAGTGGGGTCCAGAGTTTGGAGATTACCAATGTCTTTGTGTACAAGATCCATGATGATAGGTTCCATGGCCTTGCAGACCAGGCTTGGTAGGCTAATGGGGCTGTAGTTCCCGGGGTCCGTGGTGGCTCCCCCTTTGTGGAGTGGGATAACCATTGCTGTGCACCATTCAGTGGGCACAATGCCTGAGGTGAGGCTATGATTGAACATGGTGCTTAGGTGTGGTGCCAGTTTATTCAGCAGTTCATGTAGAATGCAGCCTGGGATGTTGTCAGGTCCCATGGATGCTGTGTTCTTGGCTTTGGAGAGTGTAGTTTTTACCTGTGCAGCCATGATTACAGGAACTTTACATTCTTCCAGTATAGAGATGGGCCCTTTAGGGGGTGAGAGGGGGGGTAAAGTTAGCACTGAACCTATCTGCCAGGGTGTTTGCAATATCAGTTGGCTCTGTATATTTAGTGCCATTGTGCTGTAACTCAGAGCAGATCTGAATGTTGCCATTGAGATTCTTGACATAGCTATAGAATGCTTTGTGGTTGTCTTTAGAATCAGTGGTGATTTTGTTTTTGCAACTAACTTTGGTGGATTTTTATGAGGGATCTCAGCTTCTTACTGAGGCTGATCAGGGATTTCCTACAATCATGGGATTTTACTCATTTTTGCAACAGTTTCTTTCTTTTGTTGTAGAGTTTGTTTATGGCAGGGGACCACCAGATTGGCTTCCTTATTTTGGAGGATAGCATCTTGGTTCTGTTAGGGATAGCATGGTCCATGCACTCATGTAAGTGTTTATAAAGTGCATTTGTGTAGGATTCAGCAGTCGTACCTCTATTGTCCATCTGCAGGGGTGTCGTAAAGTTTGCCACTTCTGTCTTAAGAAGCATGACGTTGGCTTTGGAGAATTGTTTTATGGTGGTTTCCCTAATGGGGAGTGGGGTCAGGATGTGGATGTCTAGGGTGATTAACTTGTGGTCAGATCTAACCAACGAGGAATTGACCTCTGGTGTATCGCTCATGTTGGTAATGACCAAGTCTAGGATATTGCTGCCCCTGGTGGGGGTGTGGATAAGTTGATCCAAGGAATTGTCATTTATGAATTCCAGAAAACGTTGAGCAAAAGAGTTGGTGCATGAGTAGTTTTCCCAGTTAATGGTGGGGTAGTTGAAAACACCCATTATTAGGGTGTTGGGTTGTACCCTAATATTTTACAGTGTATCAAGGAATGAGGGGTGGGAATCCTGGGGCATGGTGGAGGATCTGTAGCAAGTTACAATTTAGATTGCTGTCTTGCCCAGAGTTAGTTGCACTTGGATAATCTCAGGTGCATTATGTTGAGCAACTAGCCTGGAGGTGTGGATGTCCATAATGAATATGGGGATGCCTCTGCCTTTAATGTTTTGGTCCAGGTTAGGTGGCTGAAAGGTGTGTTATGAATTATTAAATGGTAATGCAGGGGTGCTCTCTGGAGCCTTGAACCAGATCTCTGTCACTGCACAGATGTTGATGTTCTCCATTTTAAGGAGTGCCTCAAGTGAATGCATTTTGAGGTTTAGACTTCTACCATTGAGTAGCATTACCCTCAGATTTTGCTTGCTTGTACCAATTAAGCTGGTGAATTTGTCATTTGAACCTTGCCTACAAAAGGCACTTTAGGGGTGGCAAGAGCCTTAGCCAGTATCCAGAGGTGGTTTGTTTCTGGGGCTAGTTCTGGGTTTACTTTTGATAGGTATAGCAGCCTCCATGTAGCCACTGACATGGCTGTACAGAGTATCTGAGAGCAATTCAGCATAGGCTGGTGTGTTTTCCAAGTTTCCAGCGGCAATGAAGTTTGACAAACCATTACTTAATGAAAAGTAGTCTGCCTTGGAATAGTTCCTAACTGTTACTGATTTGCTGGGGTGACAAAGTTGATTTTGATTTCAAAGGAGACAATTTTATGGTCAGCTCTTACTAGGGAGAACAAAACATCGGGGGGGGGGGACTGCATCATTCTCACATATTTGTGAGTACAAGGTCCAGAATGTTAGAGTCTTTAATAGGTATATACAATATTTGCTTAAGGCTGTCTCTGTTCGTTTTTGAAGTTCAGGAATCTCTGTATTTGTAATTCTGAGGCCACCTAGGATACCCAGTCTATAGAAGGGTGATTAAAGTCTCCCATGAGTAGGGTGTTGGGTTGGATAGTAAGTGTCTCCAGTAGGTCCAAGTATGCATTGTGAACTTCTTGGGACATGGAGGGTGGCCTATATCTGGCTAGGATATAGTATGTCATTTTGTCTTTGGTGATCTATGGCATAGGTTCATAGGTTCATAGGTTGATACTAGGCTATCTGCCCTAGGGCATTTATAAGCCTAGCCAGAGTGTGTTTGGCTTTCGCCACCCTTTTAGATTAGTTGACTGTGCCTCTGTATAGTAGGTCACAGAAGATAGCCCTTTTAATGTTAGTTTACTATGCCTCTATCTAGTAGGGACACAGAAGAGATCCCAGGGGTAAACCTATGATCTCCCATCCACTCGTCAAACTTTCTCTTGAAAAGGGTAATTGAGGGGCTCTGCCTAACATGGATTGGAATTTTTTTCTAGAGTGAGGGGAGCCTCTGGGATATGAATCTGTCCCTCCAGCATGTCCTATTTATTTCTGTGCTGAGGTTTAAGTCCCTGGAGTGTGTAGCTCTAAGGGATTTGGATTTTCTGAGGTGGAGCATGTCCATTAATTCTGGGTTGGACATGGCTTTATACGTCAGGCACAGATCGCCTCTGAGTAGGTGGTAAGCAACTGAGTAGAGCTGGAGTTTCTTTAGCCTAACTGCATAGGGCATCTGTTTGAGTCCCTTGATCCTCTTGGTGAGGTAATTTTGGGGTCTTTCCAGTTGCTGCAGGTGTCGGGTAAGGTACATCCCAAATGGGGCATTGTATTCAATTATGGGCCTGATGAGTGATGAGTAGAGGGGCACAATGACCTCTCTTGATCTAGATGTGAACCCTTTCATGATAAGGTGGGCTATATAGAAGGTCTTTCTAACCACTTTGGCAACGTGATTGTCAAAGGAGAGATTGCTGTCTACTTGGGACCCCAAATCCCTAATTACTTCTTCCGTACTTAAAGGATTACCACCTATGTGGTAATTTGTGGGCACTTTGTTTTTCCCAAAGGGGATGACTATGCACTTTTTGGTATTTAGCTTTAGGCCATGGCTCTAGCACCAGTTATCCATCTCTGTGAGACCCTTTTGGAGAATGCTTGTGTCAGTCGGTGAGTCGATTATGGCACCCAGTTTGCAGTCATTTGTGAACTTGGTCAGCCATAGTCCTCCGTGTTAGCCTGTACCTCAGAGAAATATATACCAAACAAGAGAGGTCCCAGGACTGAGCCTTGAGGGACGCCACTTGTAACTGGTTTAGAGTCTGACATGGCACCTGCAATTCTAACCATGTGGGTTCTATCCCTGAGCCAGTTTGCAACCCATCTTGTGACATAGGGGTTGAGATTTAAGCTGGTGAGCTTATTTATGATGCCCGAGTGGGGTATTTTGTTGAAGGCTTTTGCGAGGTCCAGGTAGGCTGTGTGGACTACCTTCCCTTCATCTATGGCCTTGGTGACTGTTTCAAAGAAGTCGACCAGGTTCAAGAGGCAAGATCTGCCCTCAACAAAGCCGAATTGGGTAGGATCCAGTGTTTGGAGGTTCCCAATGTCTTTGTTTATGAGTTCCATGATGATACGCTCCACAGCTTTGCAGACCAGGGTAGTCAGACTTATAGGGCAATA
Organism: Protopterus annectens; assembly: GCF_019279795.1. Taxonomy (NCBI): domain Eukaryota; kingdom Metazoa; phylum Chordata; order Ceratodontiformes; family Protopteridae; genus Protopterus; species Protopterus annectens. Next base: position 1,374,092,077 of record NC_056729.1, read on the forward strand.
GTTTCCAGGGTCCATTGTGGCACCGCCTTTGTGGAGTGGGACCACTGTTGCTGTACGCCATTCCTTGGGTACATATCCTGTAGTAAGGTTGAGATTGAACAGTGACTTTATGTGAGGGTTCAGTTCTTCTTGGAGCTCATGTAAGATGCAGCCTGGGACACCGTCTGGTCCCATTGATGCTGTGTTTTTTTTGCTTTGGAGAGGGCAGCTCTCACCTGTGCATCTGTGATGTCAGGGAGGCTACACTCTGTTGGGATAGACATTTGCTCTTTTGGGGGGAAGGGAGGGAGAAGTTCGCACTGAACCTGTCTGCCAGGATGTTGGCAATGTCTGTGGGTACAGTGTATTTTTTGTCATTTTGCACTAACTCAGAGCATATCTGGGAGTTGCCACCCAGGTTCCTGACATAACTAAAGAAGGCCTTGTGATTATCTTTAGTGTCTTGTGCAATTTTTCTTTTGAAGCTGGCCTTAGATGATTTTATGAGGGATCATAGTTTCTTGCTAGTACTGATCAGAGATGCCTTCCCTTTTTGGGATTTTGCTCTATCATGTAGTAGCTTCTTCCTTCTGTTGTATAGCTTATTTATGGCTGGGGTCCACCAGGCAGGTCTCCTGCCTTTGGAGGAGTGAGTCTTGGTTTTGTTTGGGATAGCACTACCCATGCATTCCTGTAGGTGTCCATAAAATGCGTTTGTAAAGGATTCTGCAGTTTGGGCCATATTTTCCACTGGCCTGGGGGCCAGCATGTCATCCTGTTTGACCACCCCTAGAGTTATGCTTGTTACTGATGTATATCAAGTCACCTCTACCTTTAATCCTTGTTTGTGCAGCTGCTTGTCTAAAACTGTGGAAGGTAGTGAAACTTTGCACTACCAGGGTACCCTCTGCTGCTTTAAGCCATGTCTCAGCAACTCCACAGATCTCTATATTCTTGAGTCCTTCAAGGGCTAGGAGGGAGTGTAGTTTATATATATATATATATATATGTGTGTGTGTGTGTGTGTGTGTGTGTGTGTGTGTGTGTGTGTGTGTGTGTGTGTGTGTGTATATATATATATATATATATATATATATATATATATATATATATATATATATATTTTCAAATCTAGGTGCTTAGGATTTCCTTCTCTCTTCCCCCCTTGGCTGACCTGGTGTGACTTAGTTTGAACTCTACATTTACCTACAAAACGGAGTCTACAGGACTGCAATTGGTCACCATAACAAAATCAGTTTCTCTCAGCATTTAAGCAGATTGAACTCTACATTTACCTACAAAACGGAGTCTACAGGACTGCAATTAGTCACCATAACAAAATCAGTTTCTCTCAGCATTTAAGCAGATTGAACTCTACATTTACCTACAAAACGGAGTCTACAGGACTGCAATTGGTCACCACAACAAAATCTGTTTTTCTCAGCATTTAAGCAGATTGAACTCTACATTTACCTATAAAAAGGAGTCTACAGGACTGCAATTGGTCACCATAACAAAATCAGTTTCTCTCAGCATTTAAGCAGATTGAACTCTACATTTACCTACAAAACGGAGTCTACAGGACTGCAATTGGTCACCATAACAAAATCAGTTTCTCTCAGCATTTAAGGAGATTGAACTCTACATTTACGTACAAAACAGAGTATACAGGACTGCAATTGGTCACCATAACAAAATCAGTTTCTCTCAGCATTTAAGCAGAGTAGGTTGCACACAAAAAGCATTTGTTAAGCTTTCACTTACAGTGCTGTGTAATTAAGCAGGTCACCATTTTGGTCAGCCATAGGGCTCTTTTTTCTACTTGAGTGTTTACTTCCTTCCCCTGTAACTTAAGCAAACTGACTCTTACATTAAGAGCTATAATACCTACCATATAGCTTTAGGACGCCTTAGGAAACCTTGTAAACTGCAATAGCCCCGCTACGTAGTACCTCTAAATTTAAAGTACTATAGCCACTCCCCCACTTTCTAGATCCTATCTGCTTTCATCTGGGATAATTCCTCCCACCCCCATTCTTCTACCTACATTTTAATAGCACCTATTAGCTTTCATCTGGCATTCTCCCATCCCCCTTCCAGTACCTTTACCTCACCACTCTATCTTCTGGTGTTGCATCACCAGGTAAAACAGTTCCTTAATTCACTAGCTGAATCACAAATAATGATGCACCCCTCTTTACTACCCCTCTTGTTCACACCATAACTCCTTACCTTGTATGAAAACCAGTTTCTCATGGGATTTCAGGTCCCGAAAGGTCATACTATCACCCCAGCTGTAAATCCTCTCACCTTCAACCATACTTACAGTACCAGGTCCTATCCAACATCTTGTTCAGTCTATCAACATCTCAACCCCAGGCATATTAGCTCTAGATCCAAACACTGCCACAAACTAATAAACAAATTCCTGAAGTTCATCACCAAGTATAGACTTAACCTAATACTTGGTGGTGATATTCACCCCAACCCTGGCCCACCCACTTCAGATACACATACCCCCTGCACTTGCAATCTAAGCTACAAACCTACAATTAGTAGGCCAACTAACTCTCTCCTAGCCTGTCATCTCAATATTAGAAGCATTAATAACAAGGTACATGAATTGCATGCACTTCTGGATGTCCACTCCCCTGAGATACTCTGTTTATCTGAAACCTGGTTAAAACCTAACACTACAGACAATGAAGTGTTACCACCTGGGTACAACATACACAGGCTGGATCGTGCTTCCAGGAAGGGGGGTGGGTAGCTGTACTCTATAAATCTGAGTTGAATGTCACCATAGATGTAATACAACCACCTCAGATTAATAACTCAGAGATTCTTGCCACCAAATTGCAACTTAATAAAAATAAATGCATTAATATCATCTGTATGTACATTCCCCCAGGTAACAATATATCTACACTTGAAGATATCCTGCACTGGCTATCATGTCACTACCCCCAAGAAACCCTACTACTTGGAGACTTTAATATAGACTGGGGCGCCTGTTCCTCAGAATCCCCACCCACCCATATTAACCTGCATGCATTTACACAAATCATATCTACCCCTACCAGGATAGGTAAAGCCAACCAAAAAGAAAGCATACTTGACTGGGTACTCATAAATAGTCACCCACAACTGTACACCTCTGGTACCCTCCTTGATGGCCTAAGCGATCACCTTCTCACATATGTAATTAAGCACAAAGCCATTAATTCCCAACAACCCTTACTCAGAAAGGTTAGAAACAATAAAAACTTTGACCCTGCCAAATTCCAACAAGAACTAAACTCATGTAATTGGTCTATTCTAAAACACCTCCCCTTAGAGGAAGCAGGAGCATACTTTAACAACAAATTCCTTGAGATCCTTGATTTGCATGTACCTGTTCTTTCAAAGAGAACCAAGGCAAAAACTGCACCATGGCTTTCTAAAAAGTCTAAACTCAAAATTACCATTAGAAACAAAGCATGGGCTTTATGGCATTCTTCTAAAGACCCCCAAGATCACATTAAATACAGGCAATCCAGGAACAAAACTAAAAAATCCATTTTACAAGACAAAAAACAATACTGCTGTAATTTACAGGCAGTAAATCAAAATAACCCTCAGAAGTTTTGGGCAGGTTTAAATAATCTACTACATCGTGGACAAACTTCAACCCCAATCCCTGCTGCTACTATTGATAAAACCCCTGAAGATGTTTCTGACAGTTTTAACCGATTCTTTACTGAGACAATTGAAGCCCTAGCTAGCCAAGTACCTCCTGGCTCCCCTGGTCCTGAATGTACCACCCCTAGAAACCTACTCACGTTCAGCTTCCAACCAGTCATCACTTCACTTATCCGTACCTTGATCAAAAAAATTAAAACCCACTACACTTTCTGCTGATCAGCCCCCTGCCGAGTACCTACAAAAATCAGCTGATGCTATTGCTTACCCCGTCTCAATACTAATCAATTGAACCATAGTAGAAGCTAAAATTCCCACCATCTGGAAAATATCCTATGTAATCCCACTTCACAAAGGAGGCAGCTCTACTGAATTATCCAATTATAGGCCAATAGCTATACTCTCTCCACTTGCAAAGATTATGGAAAAATGTATTCATAGACAACTCATGCAACATCTAATCCAGAATCACCTTATGGCAGACACTGAGCATGGCTTCCATCCTCATCACAGCACTCCTTCAGCCCTCCTAGTCTTTACCAACAACATAAACCATAATCACAACAATAATTGTATATCCTTAGCCCTCTTCTTGGATCTTTCCAAGGCATTCAATATGGTTGATCACCAATTTTTAATCCACACCCTGCAAACATTCTGTCTAGATACTAGAGCCCTTCAATGGTTTCAATCCTACCTGAATGGTCAACAGCAGGCTGTCCTCTGGCAGAACAAACTCTCTAATCTTCTACCCAACACCCTTGGAGTACCACAAGGCTCTATACTAGGGCCCTTGCTGTTCTCCATCTTCATTAACAACCTTTATACTGTCATCCCAAAAGTCAGCTGTATCCAATATGCTGATGACTCTACTCTGATTTGCTCGGCCACATCTCCAATAGATTTATGGTCAGCTACCCAGACCACCTTTAATACAATCGAAAACTGGCTTTCTGAACGTCGTCTGATCCTAAATCCCCAAAAAACTAAAATGCTGTTAATTTCACCAACATGTAGTTCTACCACTTTCACCTTTACCATAAATTCAAATGATGGCACAACCCCTCTACAAAACTATTAGGTGTCATCATAGATAATAATCTAAAATTCGACCTACATGTTAACCAAACTATCAAAACCATCAATAAAAAACTAGGGTCACTTTACAGAATAAAAGTCTTCCTAACCCCTCCAGCTAAAATTGCCATAGCTCGCTCTCACCTTTTTTCAACCCTTCTGTATGCATCCCCTCTACTCTCTAATTTAAACAAGACTGTCCTTAACAAACTCTCAATTTGCTACAACCACAATGCCAGGTTTGCCACTGGGCTGCCTTTTAGGACACATCATTGCATCAATCTAAATCAGCTTGGGTGGCTTGAACTACCCAGCCTAATCCAGTATAACCAACTGATTATGGCCTATAAAATCCTCTATAATCCAGATAATACTCCTGCACTTAAAAATATTATCACCCCCTATAACAATCCTAGACCGCTTTGATCCTCTAACAAACTACTAATTCAGATTAGCAAAATTAATAACACAGCCGGTGACTCTCTCTTTGCAAACTCTGTAAGTAGACCCTGGAACTCTCTTCCAGCTGATATTACCTTACTTTCTACCTTAGGTCAATTTAAAACTAGACTCAAACAACATTTGGTACTTAACTGGCTATGTTAATGTATCAAGCCTGGCTAAATCACTCTAGAATGTGTAAAAATCTGTTAACCAGCTTACTGTGTAAATTAATTTAATCCTGACTTATGCTCGAGATTAACTCTAACCTGTGGAACTTGTTTAACTTGCTTACTTATGTAATCACTGTAAATAGTCTGCTTGTATTATGTAATGCTGGTATTATGTAATGCTGTATCTGCTTACCCTTGGAGCTTTTCTCCCCAGGCTTCCGCTGAAAATGGACATGCATCCAATCGGACTATCCCGGTCAACAAATGCAAAATAAATAAATAAATAAATTAAAAAAAAATATATATATATATATATATATATATATATATATATATATATATATATATAGGTCTACTTTTATTAATTTTAAGTACAGTCTATCGAAACTCAAGAAGCCGACTCCATTTCAGTGAAAGTGCAGTTTCAAGAAAACGCACTTTTGTGAAACGTACTTTAATGAATTAGGTGTGGTGGTTTGAGGATCCTGTAGAACAACAGCTAAGGTATTATTTACTTGTTATCTACACTTCCAATGAGAATGGAAGATGTAGAGCATTTGCATCTTGGTTATGTAGATCCCAGTACAGTGTGGATAAGGAAATGTACCCTTTGTTTTCCCCACTGTAGTGCAATCTCGGCATTATTATATATAATTAGTGGGGGTGTGGGGGGCACATCCCCCCACATTGGAGGCGTGGGGATTGAAGCTCTCCACTTGGGTGGGATTGACATGGTTCAGAGTGTTTGTCTTTTTATATTGGTCCGGTCTGTGAGCCAGCTCACTATTCACTGGTGACCTAAAGGTTTATACTTAACTTGTTGAGTTTGTCAACAATGCCTAGTGGGTTATAGTGTCAAATCCTTTGGCCAGGTGAAGAAAGGCAGTGTGAATTGTTTTGCACTCTTCCATTGCTTTGGTGACTTGCTCAAAGAAGTCCAACAGGTTGAGTAGGCATGACCTACCCTTCTCAAAACTAAACTGGGTTGCGTCCAGTGTCTGGAGGTTTCCTATGTCATTATTGTTCATTTCCATGGTATTTCTTTCCATGGCTTTGCAGATGAGGCTAGTAAGATTCACAGGTCTGTAGTTTTCATTCATCAGGCCAATAATTGAGTACAATGCCCCTTTTGGAATGTAACCTGCAGCAATTGGAGAAACCACAAAGGTTCCTCACAAGGAATATTTAAGGTGTTCAGTATCTTTCCTATGTGGATCATCTAAAATCACTTTATTCTGTTTCATACAGACTACTCAGGGGTGATCTCTGCCTTGCATATAAGGCGATCTCTCACTCTGCTTTATTGGAAATTCTGCATATCCACAAGTCAAATGGTACAGAGGTTACTTGCTCTAAAGACCTTAACCTGGTATGTGAAATAACTAGAACCTGCTGGAGGGACGGATTTGTCTCCCAGAGGTTGCCAAACCTTTGAAACAGACTCCCACTTCATGTCAAACAGAATATCTCATTTGCACTCTTCAAGTGCAATCTGGATGATTGGATGGGTAACCAGAAATTCACCCCGGGGGTTCCACCTGTGTCCCTTTTGGACAGAGACAGTAGGTGCTGATCGTGGAAATAAGGGTAGAATTTGACAAGGTTTGTAAGGGCCCTAAGGCCATTAGGCTAGTAGCTTCCTATGATCCTGTGATCTTATAGTGTTTAGGAAGACTGCATTTAAGTACCTCAGCATATGTGGGTCTATGTGTCTGCTTTGAACTGTGTGTGATGGGCACAGTGTGTATACTACTGACAACTTGAGTTACATTAGGAATGCTTTTATGTGAGCTCATTGACTCCAATGACATTGTGTAAATACATATCACTCACATACTATATCAGTTTGTTTGAGAATTAGCTGGTTGTCAGTAAACACAAGGCAATTTCTGTATTGTCTCAGGATGCCTATATCCACCAAAAAGATAGTGGGAAAGTTCATATCCATGGCAACAGGCCTTTTTTATTGATTAGACAGTTGCAGTGAGAGAATAAAGTAATGTCAAGAGTAACTAGTTTGCAACTCTGAGGGCAGTGTTTGTCTCTGCAAGCTAGTTACCCTGTGTGCAAATTTGTGGTGAAATTGCAAGGGTGCTTTTACAGGAAAAAGTGTCATTTCCAGGTGTCTGTGTCTTATACAGGGCACTGCCAAACACTTGAAGAAAAACTAATAAGTAGACTTTGATGATTTTTGGATGAAATATTTAGGAAGATGTTCTGAAGTTAGGTTAGACAGCAGCTAATCAAGCAGTACTTACTGCTTTCTCAAGAATGATGAAAAGAGGGGATTCACCTGATTGACTATTGCCTGGCTACTACTAGTGGTGGTCTCACCAGAATTTCACACTGCTTGGGACAAAATGCTTCTTTGCTTCCTCTTTCAGAAGAAGCAAAACACTAGCAGCAATCCCAAGATGAGAAGCAGGCAACAGGCTATTTGGTGATCAACAGTCTTGTCCCAGATGTTGCAGGAGTCTCTAGGCTTTTTGTAGCATTTTCATGATAGATGCCTTGAATAGCAACTAGACCAATCAGGAAGGTCAAACACAGACACTCACTGACCAATCCGAAACAGTCAAGAATCAATGCACTCTTTTCCTGCTTTCACCAGGAGCAAAATATAAGCACACATTCCAAGTTGTCACCTGCTATGAAACAGTTATTAGGATTTCTGGTGGTCAGCAGTCTACAGGAAATATGCACCATCTTTCACCAGGAGTAAAAGAGAAATGTTAATTCTAAGATGACTACTGAGAGGCAGAATGTGGGCTCTTCAATAACTGGTGGTCTTGGACCAGATATTTCGGATTTTAAAGATAAGATGGAAAATGTGTTAATAGCCTAAGCATTGCAGTGTGCACTAATCAGTTAGATAAGAGAAGGAGTAACTTAAGCTTTAGCTACCTAACTGGAGAGCACCTACTTTTAAAAGAGCAAGATGGAGTGGAAGGGTGTGGGCAATTAGTATTCCGGCTTAATGGACTACAGTGAGATGGCCAATAAATGTAAATTTAAATAGCTGAAGGAGAGTTATTTTACAAAATGATAATTTTGTGCTTACTGACAATAGCCAATGAAAGGGGAGAGACTGAGAGAGAAGGAAATATGTGGTCAAATTAACATAAAAGGCAGGCAACTTGAAAAACAGTTGAGTTTAAAAATACAACCACCAGTGTGGGAGATTAGGGAAAAATTTACGTTCTGTGTGACTCACAAGTGACACAGTCTCTTTTCTAGTGTAAATATGCAATTAAAAGCAGAATAAAAGTAAAATACAATGTAAAGAAAATACACCACAACATCCAAAATAAAAGAAGACAGTGAAGCACTATGAATACAATAAAGCAAAAACAAAGTAACCTTTCCTTCACATCAGTTTATGGCAGAGTCTGAGTGAGCTTCTCCAGAAAAGCCAGATTTGAGAGGAACAATATCGACCAAGTTGAGACAGTAGGAGGAAGGATGGTTAAGACTGATACAGACATCAGAGAAGCTCTTAGAGAGCATTATAACATTAGGTATGCCAAACAAGGCATGGCTGTTCCATGCAATTAGGAGTTTGTTACAGCTAAGGAAAGATATTTAACAGAGGATTACAGAACCAGACTACATTGGAAGATCTCAGTAGTGAAATTAGGACAACTATACTAACACTGATGGTGCACATGGCAGCTGGAATTGATGGATTTTCAGCAAAATTAAATAAGCAGAGTAAGAACTAACTAAATGAGAAGTTGAGGGGTCTAGTTAACCAGACGGGGGATAATGAACTAATAATGGTGTAATTCAAGCTATAATTACAGTAATACCAAAAGGGAATAAAATACTATTTACAGTTATGGATTTTAGACCAATATTACTGGCAAATATGGACCTTAAAAACGTTAGCAAAAATTCTGGCTGGGCATCTGGACAGCCTGCTCTGGAGTAGTTATAAAAGGCCAAAATGGATCTATTATGGAGAGATCCATAGCTACTAGTTGGTGGAGGCTTTCTAACATTCTTGTTAAGTATGGAAAGGGACATACTATCACTGAATTGGTATTGTTTGATATTAGAATGGGGTTCAATAAAGTTAAGTGGGACTTCCTGTTTTTGTGCTTGATTGAAAGAGGTGTGGGTGAAAGGTTCATATAGTGGACAGGGGGACTATATACATTCCCACTTTTAGGGTATGTGTGAATGGTGGACTGTCAAAGGCAAGGAATATTGCAAGGAGAATGTGACAGGGATGTCCACTACCCCTGTAATTATTTATTCTTTTGATGGAAGACTTGGCTATCTGAGTCTGGTGGCTAATATCTGAGTTACACCAGAGCATGGTAGAAGAAGAGAGCTTCTTGATGTTTACTGATGACTGTATCTTGATGGGTAATAATTTAAGGATAATTATAGAAAAAGTGTTATGCAAAGTTTTTAGGAGATTTGGTGAGGTTTCAGGTCTGCAATACAATATGCATAAAATGGTTGTGGTTTACCTGGGGAAAGGGGGAGAAGTGATTCGGGCTATATTCCACAAAGAACATTTTTCTGAAATATCTAGGGCTAGTTTTAGGTCACTCATGGGGAGATGCTTTCCTGGAGAGTTGGAGTAAGTTAATAGCAAGGATGAAAGGAGAGTGGGAAGCCAAGATGTTAATGCTGCAATCAATATCTGGGAGGGGTAGAGCAATAATGGCAGTGGTCTTGCCTCACAATTTTTTATACTTTGCAGTGTCTCTCAACAGTCGTGATACAGCCAGAGGTTGCTTTGACCAAGCAGATGCTCATCTCATGGCTGACAGGGGTAGGGAGATCAAGAACTGCAATAGATAAGCTCCAGATACCTAGTTCTGTGGGGGGATGGGGGCTTACCCATATAGTGATGTATGCAGTGTCTTAGGATGTGCATACCTCACTATATGGGAAAGGGGTATACACTGTCTTTTGATGTTGTATATTTGCTACAGGAAATGGGTGTTTAACAAATTAATTCAGAGATAGTAGGGATGCAGAGTTGACAATGGATCCCAGATAAAAGGTTGAGCAGTTTGTTTGCAGATAATATGAGAGTGGAAGATTATTTCTGTGGTAAAATACCTCTTGACAAGATTTGACTACACCTAGAAGTATCTAAAATAATTTCTGAATAACATAGGGGATATTGGCAGAAGAAAGTAAATGAGCAGTGGTCACAACTGAGGGGATATGGAGGTGAGGGATGGAAGTCTTTTTAACAGCTTAAGGATGAATATGGACTCTGGGAAGGTAAATGGTTCATGCAGAACAACTACATAGTGTCTATAGAAAGGGATGGATGAGAAAGTGGTTTGAAGTTAAAAAAGGAAGACCTAGTCTAGTGTTCAAGGAGTTGTGGATCAAGAAAGCTGAGACATTACATTCTAAATTACAATAGAGTTAAGAGAACTAAAACAATAAGTGAGAAGGTCACTAAAAAACAATCAGTAAAAACAAAATGAAAACTCCAAAAAGGCTAGAACCTCCACTGAGTGACCTCCCAAACCTCTTTTATCAGAAGCACATGGGATATATACAAATGACCCTTATGAGCATCAGATGTTTCAGCTAATTGGCGATTTTGAATCCCCATGGCTTGTTTCATCATTTTAATAGACAAATTCAGGAAAAAAAAAAAACACTAGCTGTGGATATGCATATTTCGGCCTTATTATGACCTCATTAACAAAACACAAGCAGAGTGCTTGACTAAGTATAAGAAACACAGGGCTGTTATACCCAGCTGATGTCCGTTAACATTAGGGTCACTGCAAAAATATCACAAACAACAAATTACAACAATAAGTGAGAAGGTCACTAAAAAAAATCAGTAAAAACAAAATGAAAACTCCAAAAAAGCTAGAATCTCCACTGAGTGACTTCCCAATCTTCTTGTATCAGAGGCACGAGGGATATATGCAAATGACCCTTCTGAACATCAGGTGTTTCACCTAATTGGCGATTCTGAATGCCCATGAATTGTTTCGTCATTTTAATGGACAATTTCAGGCCAATAAAACCAAACCCCACTAGCTGTGGATATGCATATTTTGGCCTTGTTATGACCTCATCAGCACAGCACAAGTAGAGTGCTTGACTAAGCGTAAGAAACACAGGGCTGTTATAACCAGCTGATGTTGATTATCATTAGGGTCACTACAAAAATATCCCAAACAACAAACTAAAACAATAACTGAAAAGGTCACTAAAAAAAATTAGTAAAAACAAAATGAAAACTCCAAAAAAGCTAGAACCTCCACTGAGTGACCTCTCAAACCTCTTGTATCTGAGGCATATGTGATAGATGCAAATGACTCTTATGAACATCAGGTGTTGCAGCTAATTGGTGATACTGAATGCCCATGACTTGTTTCATCTTTTTAATGGACAATTTCAGGCTAATAAAACCAAACCCCACTAGCTGTGGATAAACATATTTTGGCTTTGTTATCACCTCATCAACACAGCACAAGCAGAGTGCTTGACTAAGCATAAGAAACACAGGGCTGTTATACCCAGCTGATGTCCATTACCATTAGGGTCACTGCAAAAAGATCCCAAACAACAAACTAAAACAATAAGTGAGAAGGTCACTAAAAAAAACAATCAGTAAAAACAAAATGAAAACTCCAAAAAAGCTAGAACCTCCACTGAGCGACCTCCCAAATCTCTTGTATCAGAAGCACATGGGATATATGCAAATGACCCTTATTAACATCAGATGTTTCAGCTAATTGGCGATTCTAATTTCCCATGACTTGTTTTGTCATCTTAATGGACAATTTCAGGCCAATAAAACCAAACCCCACTAGCTGTGGATATGCATATTTCGGCTTAGTTGTGACAAAGTCACAAACATCCACTGAGTGACCTCCCAAACCTCTTGTATCAGAGGCACATATCAGTTGGGGAGGTCACTCAGTGGAGGTTCTAGCTTTTTTGGAGGTTTCATTTTGTTTTCACTGATTGTTTTTTAGTGACCTTCTCACTTATTGTTTTAGTTTGTTATTTGGGATATTTTTGCAGTGACAGTAATGATAATGGACATCAGCTGTGTATAACAGCCCTGTGTTTCTTATGCTTAGTCAAGCACTCTGTGCTGTGCTGACAAGGTCATAACAAGGCTGAAATATGCATATCCACAGCTAATGGGGTTTGGTTTTATTGGCCTGAAATTGTCCATTAAAATGACAAAACAAGTCATGGGCATTCAGAATCAACAGTTAGCTGAAATACCTAATGTTCATAAGGGTCATTTGCATATATCTCATGTGGCTATGATACAAGAGGTTTGGGAGGTCACGCAGTGGAGGTTCTAGCTTTTTTGGAGTTTTCATTTTGTTTTTTCTGATTGTTTTTTTAGTAACCGTCTCACTTATTGTTTTAGTTTGTTGTTTGGGATATTTTTTCAGTGGCTCTAGTGGTAATGGACATCAGCTGGGTATAACAGCCCTGTGTTTCTTGTGCTTAGTCAAGCACTCTGCTTATGCTGTGCTGATGAGGTCATTACAAGGCTGAAATATACATATCCACAGCTAGTGGAGTATGGTTTTATTGGCCTGAAATTGTCCAGTGAAATGACATAACAAGTCATGGGCATTCTGAATCGCTAATTAGCTGAAACACCTGATGTTCATAAGGGTCATTTGCATATATCCAAAGTGCCTCTGATACAAGAGGTTTGGGAGGTCACTCAGTGGAGGTTCTAGCTTTTTTGGAGTTTTCATTTTGTTTTTACTGATTATTTTTTTTCGTGACCTTCTCACTTATTGTTTTAGTTTGTTGTTTGGGATCTTTATGCAGTGACCCTAATGGTAATGGACATCAGCTGGGTATAACAGTCCTGTGTTTCTTATGCTTAGTTAAGCACTACTGCTTGTGCTGTGTTGATGAGGTCATAACAAGGCTGAAATATGCATATCCACAGTTAGTGGGGTTTGGTTTTATTAGCCTGAAATTGTCTATTAAAACAACGAAACAAGTCATGGGCATTCAGAATCACCAATTAGCTGAAATACCTGATGTTCATAAGGGTCATTTACATATATGCACTGTCCCTCTGATACAAGAGGTTTGGGAAGTCACTCAGTGGAGGCTCTAGCTTTTTTGGAGTTTTCATTTTGTTTTTACTGATTTTTTTTGTGACCTTCTAACTTATTGTTTTAATTTGTTGTTTGGGATATTTTTGCAGTAACCCTAATGATAATGGACATCAGCTGAGTATAACAGCCCTGTGTTTCTTCTTCTTAGTCAAGCACTCTGTTTGTGCTGTGCTGTGGAGGTCATAACAAGGCCAAAATATCAATATCCACTGCTATTGTGGTTTAGTGTTATTGGCTTTAAATTGTCCAATAAAATGCCGAAACAAGTCATGGGCATTCAGAATCGCCAATTAGCTGAAACACCAGATGTTCATAAAGGTTATTTGCATATATCCCATGTGCCTCTAATACAAGAGGTTTGGGAGATCACTCAGTGGAGGTTCTAGCTTCTTTGGAGTTTTGTAGTGACCTTCTCACTTATTGTTTTAGTTTGTTGTTTGGGATATTTTTGCAGTGACCTTAATGATACTGGACATCAGCGGGTATAACAGCCTTGTGTTTCTTTTGCTTATTCAAGCACTCTGCTTGTTCTGTCAAGGTCATAACAAGGCCAAAATATGCATATCCACAGCTAGTGGGGTTTGATTTTATTGGCCTGAAATTGTTCATTAAAATGACAAAACAAGTCATGGGAATTCAAAATCACCAATTAGCTGAATCACCTGATGTTCATAAGGGTCATTTGCATATAGCCCATGTGCCTATGATACAAGAGGTTTGGAAGGTCACTCAGTGGACATTCTACTGATTTTGGAGTTGTCATTTTGTTTTTACGTATTGTTTATTTTGATGACCTTCTCACTTATTGTTTTAGTTTGTTGGACATCAGCTGGGTATAACAGCTTTGTATTTTTTATGGTTAGTCAAGCACTCTGCTTATGCTGTGCTGACGAGGTCATAACAAGGCTAAGATATGCATATCCACAGCTCCTGGGGTTTGGTTTTATTGGTGTGAAATTTTCCATTAAAACAATGAAACAAGTCATTGGCATTCAGAATCGCCAATTAGCTGAAACACTTGATGTTCATAAGGGTAATTTGCATATATCCCATGTGCCTCTGATACAAAAGGTTTGGGAGGTCACTCATTAAAGTTAAGAGAGGAAAGATGAGGTCAGGCTAAGCTTTAATGGATGGATTTGGGCTAGGTTTATAGTTCAACTGTTAAATAAGTGGAATAATATGAAGGACCAGCAAATGAGGATAATTTACAAATGGACCATACACCAAAACTTTATATACAGAGGAAGCTGCAGCATAGCAACCACTGGAGGTGTGGGATAGAGATGGGAGGGATTCTTCACATTTTTGGAGTGTGTGATATCCCAGGTATATCGGAGGCAACTGTTAAGTATAATAAAAAAATGTATTTGGGGAACTTCCTGACCAAGGCTTGGGCTTTTGACTCTTTAGTATAGTTGATGATGGTGACTTTAGGGGAGATCATAATATACATGTTATATGGATTATGGGGTATGTACTCAAAATGCAATTGTAAAAAGAATGTAAACAATTAGTTCCTTCTCCTTAAATGCCTAAATTACCTCTTGTGAGGAGGTTTGTTGGGAAAATTGTACCATCATACAATCATTTGGGCTATGGACAAAACTCCCTAATGGATGAAAATTATTTGTGTGGAAGCTGGGATGTAGTTTCAATTAATATTATTCTTGGAGCAACTATCTGAAGAGTTGAATGGAATGTGGGTTGACACTGCTATGTAAATATTGTAAACATTACATAGAGTTTTATATTTGTGATTTAATGTACAGTTATAGGGTCTTAATTATATTTATTTGTTGATGGATGTGGGTCGATAGCTGTTCCTTTAAAATGTTAATAAAGCATGCAATGAAAAAAATGGTGTGTAGTGGTATGGGTAGAGTGAATTCCTGTAATTTGTGTACAGTGATCACTGAAGGTGTTTTTGTTCTCTAAATCAGATACGCAGTGAATAGAGTTCAGATCATAATTGTTTTATTTCTTTTGTTAGCTTAGTTAGTTAGGGAGAGCAGGCAGCATGTCAGCAGAGGAGTATGGAAAGCTGACAAGGAGCGAGCTGGCTGAGATGTGCTAGGCTAGGGGACTGGTACATGGAAACCTGACTAAGGCAGGCCTGATTGCAGCCTTGGTCACAGCTGCATCAGAAAACAGCAACCAGAAGGACGATCAGATTGGCAGTGGAGATGTACCACTTTCAGAGAATGGATAGCTCAACCTTTCTGCAGAGGACTTAAAAATCCATCTGAAGCTAAAGAGACTTGAGTTGGATGCCAGGCATTTGGGAATAGAAACAGCTAAGAGACTGAGGTGTCTAGAGAGTGAGAACAATGAGAAACGGAGATGGTTGCAAGCTGAGGAGAATGAGAAACTGCTATGCCTGGAAGCTGAGGAAAAGGAGAGGCAGAGGCAGCATGAGAAGGAGATGCTGAATCTTCACCAAAGTCATGGAGGTAATGGGGAATGGAGTAACTGGACCCCAGAAGTACAAAAGGTCAGTAAATTTTTCAACAGTTTAAAGAGGGGCATAATTTTGATAGTTTCATTCATATGTTTGAGAGGGTATGTAAACAGTATGATGTTGACCAAAGCCTCTGGGTACGGTTCCTGACCCCCTTACTCCATGGTAAAGCTACAACTGTGTTGTCTAAACTTGCTGATTGTAAATATTTTGATTATACTACTGTTAAAAATCCCTTGTTAGAATGTTGTAAGCTAAACATGAAAAGTATAGAAAAATGTTTCGTGAGCATAGACGCAAGGCAGATGAAAGTGTGTGTGAATATGTCGCTGAACTGACAACTTATTTTCATAGGTGGGTGAGTCGATATCAGGTCACCACTTTTGAAGGGTTGGCAGACCTTTTGGTGTGGGAACAAGCCCTTAGCACTTTGCCTAAGGACATAAGGATCTGGTTAGCTGATAGACAATGTGCTACTTCAGATGAGTTGAGAAGAAGGGAGACCTATACCTAGCAAGCATCGCATCCCTGCACAGAAAAGGGGCTCCCAGTATTGCTCATGGGTCTAAAGAAACCCATGGTAGGCAGCACAGACTGCCCCAACAGAATCTGCCAGTAGCAAGGGAAGCCACTTGTCCAGTTACATATCCATGACCTAGGGTAGATGTTCTGAATGCAACCGATGGGGTCATGTGGCATACAGATGTCCATGGAGGCAAAGTGGGGGGCAAAAGGTGAGAGAGCCAGTAAGTGGGAAAGACAAAATGCCAATAAAGGTTGTCTTGAAACATTAGGATACCAAACTATCATCCTGCAAATGTCCTGATAGGGAAGGATTTGAATAAGGCAGTACCATGTGCTTATGCAGTTACACGCAGTCAGGCTAGGAGGCAAGCATGTGGGTCTGGTAGCCTGGGGGAGACCCAGACAGGCTGCATGCTTGCAACCAGGACTGGTGAGGTGGTTACTTCAGGGAGGGCGATACTCTGTAGCAGTGAAACTGAAGGTGAGCCACAGCTGCTTGTGGGTACTGATGATCCCTTGGATAGAGGGACTGCAAAGGCAGAGGTGAGTAGTAGTAGTACCCAGGCTGGCAGTGAGGCACCACTGTCAGAGGATGCCAGACTTCCTGTTGAAGGGGAGCTGGGAAGGGTCACAAAGAGAGAGATGAGACAGGCTCAGCTCTCAGGCCCTACATTGCAAGGCCTGAGGCAGGTAGCTAGTGAGGCACCTGATTATCAATGGAAGGGGGAATCTGTATACTGGGACATAGGGTTACTTTATAGAGAGAGTGGACCCCTGAGGGAGGGCTAGAAGGTGAAAGAATACAGCAGTTATTAGTACCTAGAGCCTACTGTCTGGCGTTTCTAGCCATAGCCCATGATATTCCCTTTGCAGGTCATATGGGCATAAAACGTACAAAGAGACATATTATGCAGAACATCTACTGGCCTGTAATTTCCAGAGATGTAACAGGGTACTGCAAGACATGTGAGCAGTACCAAAAGGTAGGCAAGAGACAAATTGAGAGCTCCTTTGAATCCTTTGCCTGTGATTAAGGAGCCATTTTAGAGGGTAGCTATGGATATTGTGGGGCCTCTGAGTACCCCAAGTTCCACAGGGAAAAATTATATCCTAGTGGTAGTGGATTATGCTACACGATACCCTGAGGCAGTGGCTTTGTCCTCCATTGAGGCAGAAAAGGTGGCAAATGCTTGTTAGAGATTTTCAGCAGGGTAGGTTTTCCAAAAGAAATACTGACTGACAGAGGTGCCAATTTCATGTCAGACCTGCTGGCTTGTCTGTGGAAGTCCTGTGGGGTGAAGCACCTGAATACCACCCCCTACCATCCTCAGACTAATCATCTTGTTGAGAGGTTAAATTCTAAAATCAAGTCCATGATACGGGCATTTGTAGACCAGTTTAAGAGGGAGTGGGACAAATATCTGCCCCATCTGTTGTTTGCTTACAGAGAGATTCCCCAGGAATTCATGGGTTTTTCACCCTTTGAGTTGCTGTATGGGCATAGGGTGAGGGGACCTCTAGATTTAATTTTGTTGCGTGGGAAGGTAAGTGCGAATCTCACAAGGAGTCTGTTGTGGCATATGTCCTAAACCTCAGGATAAGGCTCATGGAACTCATGGGCTTGGCCCAGGAGAACCTGGCAGAAGCCCAACAACAGAAAAAGGTGTGGTATGACAGGAATGCTCGAGCTAGAGAGTATGCTGTGGGGCAGCAGGTAATGGTTCTCATTCCTGTCAGATACAATAAGCTGCAAGCAGCTTGGGAGGGACCCTGAAAGGTGGTAGGAAAGGTAAGTGATGTTAACTACATGGTGGAACTGCTAGGCAGGAGACAGGGCACAAATTGTGCCATGTTAACATGATGACACCTTACCATGATAGGGTGGCCCTTGTATTGAGGATTTGCAGTGGATTGCAGGAGGAGTCTGAGGGAGATCTGGTGACTGATCTCCTCAGTGAGGCTCGAACTGACACCTTGGTGGAAGGGGTAGCGATGTCCCAGCAGCTATCTCCCACCCAGGTTTGAGAAATCCGAGCAGTGTTACAGGAGTTTGGGGACATGTTCACTGGGAAACCAGGGTGCACCCACCTGATGCAGCATCAGGTGGATATAGGAACCTAAAGGTATATTAGACAGGCCCCTTATAGGGTGCCTGAGAGAGGCAAACAGGCCCTGAGGGAGGAGATACAGGAGATGTTGGCACTAGGGATGATTCAAGAGTCCAACAGTCCCTGGGCCTCCACAGTGGTGCTGGTGCCATAGGAGAATGGCAGCACCAGATTCTGTGTGGACTACAGGAAATTAAATAGTCACACAGAGTCAGATGCTTACCCTATGCTTAGGACAGCTGATGCCCTAGAGCAGCTGGGTGGGGCTAAGTATCTTACAACCATTGATCTTACCAAGGGTTACTGGCAGGTGTCCTTGATCCTCAGTGCTAGAGAGAAGTCAGCCTTTGTAACTCCTTTGGCTTGTATGAGTTCACAAAGATGCCCTTTGGGATAAAAAATGCCCCAGGGTTTTCCAGAGGCTGGTAGATCATATCCTAGTAGGAGCAGGAGGGTTTGCCCTTGCATACCTGGATGATATTGCCATCTACAGCCATTCCTGGCAGGAGCACCTTCAACTTGTCTGGGAGGTGCTGGGCAGGCAACAGAGGGCAGGGTTGACCATTAAGCCCAGCAAATGACAGGTGGATATGGCAGAGTTCTCCTACCTAGGACATAGAGTGGGGAGTGGTAAGATCAGGTCAGAATCTTCCAAAGTAGAAGCCATTCAGGCATGGCCTGCACCTATTACCAAAAAGTAGGTAAGGGCATTCTTAGTGACAGCAGGGTACTACAAGAAAGTTTGTTTCCAGTTATAGTACCATAACTGCTCCCCTCACAGACCTGACAAGGAAGAACAGGCCAGATAAGGTAGCATGGACCATAGCATGTGAAAAGGCATTCCAGAAGCTTAAAGAAGCTTTGGGAGGACCCCCTGTGTTAGCCAGTCCAGATGATAGCAAAGAATATGTTGTGCAGGTGGATGCTTCAAACCATGGGGTGCGGGCTGTACTTAGCCAGATTTCTTCAGAGGGAGAAGAGCACCCAGTGGATTATCTCAGTTGTAGGCTCCAACCCAGGGAGGAATGCTATGCAGCTGTAGAAAAGGAATGAGTAGCCATAGTGTGGGCAGTGCAGAAACTTCAGCCTTATCTATATGGAAGAAAATTCACTGTAGTGACAGATCACAACCCCTTAACATGGTTACACAGAGCCAGCCAGCAAAATGCCAAGTTGCTAAGATGGAGCCTAGGCTTGCAAGCATATGAAATGTCAGTGCAGCACCGCAGTGGGATTAACAATGCCAATGCAGATGGGATCTCAAGACAGGGAATGGGGTAAGGTATACTCAGATAGACCTAACCCTCTTAAGCAACATTTCTCAAGGGTCACTTGAAAAACTAGCTTGAGTTCTCCAGGGGGGAGATGTGTGAAGATAGGTGAAGGCTGCCAGCCTACCCAGATAGAATTTTGTAGATAATGCTATCATTTGTAAATATTAATGTAAGCCACAGGCTTGTTCTCTTAAATGTGAAAAGACTGCAATTGATATTGAACTGCAAAAATGTAGCAACTGTGCACTCTGCTGTAAAAAAGCTAAGTAAAGCATTTTCTGACTGTCTTTGATGTCAAAATTCAGCGCTGATATGTCTGGAAGAAGGAATTCTGCCTATTGTTTTGAGGCCAGAATTAATGGCTAGAACATGCATGTATAATTTATTTTATTGCTCTGGTTCCAGACCAGCTGCAAGATGAAATGTCTATTAACCTCTGTGAGTCTGTTAGCATGGGAACCAGTAATAAATGATGTAATCTGAAATGAATCAGTGGTACTGTGTTATCAATTTAAGGACAGAAAGAATCAAAGCATGAGAGCATTTTGTCTTCAGAACATCCAACATCACCAGCACTGCCTGTATTTACATGTAAGTAGGATCTTAGACTTTAGTGTTCCTCTTAGAAATAGCTAGGAATTAGGAAGATTAGACTAAGTGTTTTTCTGTGATGGTAGAACTTTTCTACTGTGCTATTTTAAACATTTCTTTGTGATCTCTGAACTATTGATTAGCATTGTGTAGCAAGAAGTATTGCCTTGGGGGTTTATTATTTATTATTAAATATTTTTAAACCTTTCAACTGTGTCTGTTTTGTGTAGAGATAATTTAAGCTCTAGAGTACATTGCATATATATATATATATATATATATATATATATATATATATATATATATACATATATATATATATATATATGTATATATATATATATATATATATATATATATATATATATATATATATATATATATTTAGTGGTACTGTACCAAGTCACTCAAAATAAGCTTTGCTTTTTAGTCACACTTACCATTTGGATAATAATATTGCACAGTAATAATTGGGCACCCTTTAATAAGGGCCTTTGAGTAGCTGATAAATATTAGCTGGGTGGTGGCAATGATTTCTACTGTATAGTCTGGGTAAAAGGGGCACAGCTGGAGAACCTGTGCCAGCCTTCCCCACGAGTGTCTGTGTGGTTGTATATAACTCATCTCAAAGTGTGTGTGTGTGTGTGTGTGTGTGTGTCAGCTACGTGGGCAGGAACACAAAACATTGGTTGGACAGAGAGGGTGCTGGAGGTTTTAGCTTGCCTGCTAGGCTGAGATCTGGACCATATAGCTGTGCCAGTTGGGAGTCTTACTGGGGACCTGGAGAGAAAGGGAGAAGCCAGCCACAGATGTCTGTGTGCTCTTAAGGGAAATTGTACTTTACTGTGTGTGTATTTATTATCCTTTCTTTATATGGGTGCCCCTCACTGGGGTTAATGGTGAGGAATGAGACTCCTTGATTGTTGGCCACTCAATGGGATTGATGGGGTACAGGAGTCACATGGTGTAATCAAGATAGTCTAGCCTCAGAAAAGCTACTTGTCAAATTTGTTTTAGGATTAAAAAGTTAACTGTTAAGTATGTATGGTCAGGTTTAGAGTACTTTACAGAGAAAATGTGGCAATGATTTTGCTGGTATCAGTGGGAAAGCCCTCCAAGGTTAATTATGCTACAGAATAGTACCTGACTTAATTTGGTCTTTCAACAGTGTGTCACTCTGTCATCAATGAAGACAGAATGAAGAACAAGGCCCATGAACAGAATTCTGTGGCACACTAGGAATTACAGATAAGGTAGAAGAGAAAGTGTTAAACTGAATTAAAGATCATGGTCTCTGTTTTTAAAGTAATTTAAAAAATGTATGTGTTTAAACAAAATTCATACATTGCAAAAGGATCGTCACATATCATTGTGATTGTGTTATTATTCTAGAGAAACCTACAAAGTTACCTAAGTTAAGGTCAGTATGAATATGCCTACAACATCAAACAATGTGGTGTTAGTCCCCAGATTTGATCTCAAGCAATGCTATACATCAGAAATTACACTATTAATGAATTAGAACTGCTGTAGCTAAGCATGCATGCTTTTTCTAAGATCTTAGACAGATGAGAAAGGAGAGCAGTGATTATTAATTATTTAAGTTTACAATGATGTGTTTACTATGTACAAGAAAATAATCACAGTTCACCAGAAAGAAAGCATGGATGTTCTGCTACTTGGATGGCCTGTGACCTCATCTGAATTATTCTGAAATTGAAGGTAGTTTATCAGGAAATAGTGAACCAAGTTTCAGTTTGTATAGAAATTTGTATAAAATGCAGAGTGGGGACTATGAAAGGTAAGAACTTCAAGTATACTTTGGCAGGGATTAGATCTAGTTGAAACAAACTTTACCATTAGGAGTCTAATAAGTAACACTCAGACACAGCAGAGAGGATTATGGTCAGGCCTCCGATTATAATCTGCTTATTATGTGTTCAAGACATGGATGCCAAAGAATTCAACTCTCCATGTCAAAAACACATAATATTCAGTTACAATTGGAGATGCAATCCTAATTCTTTGTAGAGCATGGAGATTTAATGAAAAAAACCCACAAAGTGTTGCACCAGTAAAGTACTTGGGAAGCTCTGTCAAACAGACAGAAGTCCTTAGATATTTCACACACACACACACACACACACACACACATATATATATATATATATATATATATATATATATATATATATATATACATATACACACACAGATATATAAATATAGATATATAGATATAGATAATAGATATACAAAACATATTTCATATTTCATATATTTCATAGGTGCCATTTTTAAATCTCTACTTGCTTCTGACCTTGTTCTAGCCCCTTAGAAACTGAGAAATAATGCACAAGTCATTTGTTTAATCGTGGAAGATATCTTTCTTCTTTCATCCTGATTTTTTTTTTCTTCCTGCATGACTGCCTTCTAACAAGAAAGTGACCTAAGTATTGACATGCAGTTACTTAAGGACTGTTACAAATCCTTCTGAAAGTGCATCATACATCTCCTATTGCTCAACCGTCTGTGATTTTTTAAGTTTGTTGCCTTAGTTATTTAATGTTAGGCTGTTGCTAGCACTATCTTCTTGGTTGCCTCACCCTCACTTCTTTTACTGCTATATTGCTTGTCTATATACATTTCTCAGACCTAGTTGCTGCATCTCCCCTGCACTCAAACAATTGCAGACCCAGTGCTTTGACTTTTAGGACTATACTTTGTCTTTTTAATATTGATTCTCAAGGTCTCCCATAATTTCTCTGCTGCCATAATAATTTCTCTTTGTGTTTCTCCTGTAATTTTAGTGGTACTCACCTTGGAAAGTCTTGGCTTATTGGATTCACTGATTGTTTTTTGCGATTCTATCCTCATGGATCTGCCTGCTCCATTCACCCTCACTACACTCAGGCTCACTTCACTCCCCTACCCTACCTCCTTTCTCACCCTCCCCTGTATAGTCTGAATTTATAGCTAATTGTTTCCCCTCCCATCTTTACCTCACACTTTCCTGTTATTCTCAACCAATTAAACTCTCTAATTTTCCTCTCATTCCTTATTCTCCATTTTTTCATCACTTCTTATATTACATTTCCTCTTCACTCCTCCTACTTAATTACTATACAATTTTCTTCTTTTTCCATTCATTTCATTGTATACCTTATTATCACTGTCTAGTTTTTCTTGGCAGTACACTAAATACTACCATACTCCTCCTGCACCTTCTCATCTTTTATTCTAACCACATCCCTCTCTTTATACCTTCTCTTCTACCTTAAACCATCCACTTTTTCTTTTTTCTCTCACTAACTTACTAGTTGTGTACAGGACGTCTTCCTACATTCTCTTATTTTCATTATCTCTTTATCTCTCCCACCTATAAGCCTGTCTCTTGTGCTTATTATGTTCTTCCATACCTCTATCTGAAACATTTTAAGCTTTCCATCTTTACTATCTCAGTATGTTGTTTCCTGTCTTCTACATACATCTTCTTTTCTCCTAAATTATCTTTCTTCATATCATACACTTATTAATCTCCTACATGCTCCACCTACCTCTGCTGACTACTCCTTTCATAGTAGAACTCAACATTCTTTTAACATATCTCCCACAATTTTCTTTACCTCTAATTATATTCTCCTTAAGATTAAAATATTCCTTCACATCGCTTTTCACCTTAGCACCAAACTAAAGCATCACTTCTATTACTTCTCACCTCCAAGTCTTCACAGTCTTTTTTTTAGCTTACTACTTTCTGGTGATGTACACACCAATAATGGTCCATCCAGTGACTCTTCTATTACCAATCCAAGCACACTATCTATGCCACATCATTCTGACTCCCCTTCTAAAAATGTAACACTTTTTTCACTCAATATACACAGTACCATGAATAAAGTAAGTGGATTCCATGCTTGGATGGCTCAATACTCTCATGACATAATAACAATTACTGACACTTGGCTCTACCGCACATCTCTGACAAAGAATTTCTCCCTACTGGATACAACATCCTTTGCCTTAATCAACCAAACAAAAAAGGTGGATCCATAGCCATAATTTACTCTGCTTATCTGAAAGTTTCCCCTGTATTAAACTCTCCCCTTATGTTTCATCCAGTCAGACACCTAAATGCTAACTTTAAACTTAATGACTTTTGTAGATCAGAGCATGTGTGTGCTATGTCTTTAAGAAGCATGCGAGGCTGTGCGTGCATGTATATAATCCAGACACGTGCAATCCCTAGTACCATTTTGTAGAAGCAGACAGTGAGTGAGCATGTATGATTGCAGTAGTTTGTATATAAGTTACTTAGTCATAGTCAATAAGCCTTTACAGTGATTTGTTTGTATAGAATAAAGCTGCTTAAACAGAACCCATGAAGACTCATTAAGTCATGTACTAATACAAAAGTGACATGGTGTCAGAACTGTGATGGAGAAGAGAAGAACATTTGGAGCCATGAGATGTAAAGACAACAGATAAGTTAAAACCGAGAGAAAACAGTGCTAACACAACCAGAAAGAATCAAAGGTAATGAAAAGTAACATGAATTATTTACTCAATGCAAAGAGACAAGAAAAGGCATTACAAGGACACAAACTGCATTATCAGGTAAGCAGAGAGTACAAAAAGTTTGTTAACTAAAGAAAATGTTTAAGATAATAGTACTTGAAGAAACAAATATGTTTAAAGTACAAAATGAACATGTTTAAGGTAAAACAAGCATGTTTAGGGCAAAACAAGCAAGTTTAAGGCAGAACATGTGTGTTTAAGGCAGAATTGGGCATGTTCAGTGTAAAACATGCACAAAGAAGGTACACTGGGCATAATAAAGCTAAAACAATATAATAAAAAAAGAAAAAGAGGGCAGTAAGCAAAAAGAAAAAAAAAAAGGTAAGACAATGGGTATGTTTGGGCAAAGTGCTGTGTTTGGGCATAACTCTGACTTTGTATTGTATCAGGGGCATAACTGAATTTATTTGAAGTATCTCACAGTTTGTAAAAGTGCTTAGAGTGTGTGCTTATTACTGTGCATGTATTTTAAAGAGTTCACTATCCCCCAGATTCATGAAGCCCAGAGCAAGTCCGGTGTAAGGCTTGCGCCGGCAGTGCGGCGTAGATGTGGAGTAGATGCGCCATATGCATATTAATGAAGGCACGCAGCCGCCACAGCCACGTGCTTAGGAAATGTGTGTGAGTGCAAGGGGCGTATCGAAGTTGCGCAGGGAAGCGTGTCAATGTCGGCTTACGAGGAGCAACCTAAACTGCTGAATACTATATTCTGCCAGCAATAGTAATCGTACCTATCAGTGTCTGTGGAGACTGAAACGTATGCAAAGCAGAGTCCCTGCGAACAAAAAATGAAGAGTCAAACACAAATGCACGGTAGGGAATAACGGGTCCCTACCCATGAACAAATGACAGGAAAACCGTGTGCCTGTAGTCCAACGTAGTGTTGATAGCTATACCATGTGGAAGTGAAATATATCAGATGTTAGCACGACGCCACTAGGTATGTCCAGTCTGACGGAGAGGGTCACCAGCCAACCCATAATTTGAGGGAGGGAACATAGCTGTGCAGATGTGTCCATAACAAAATACACAAGGAGAAATGTAGATATAGGTAGTGACCGTATGTCTGAATCATATCCCGCAAGCCATGTAATAGTCACATACAAAATGCATGTCCGTGTTTCACATACCAAATGTGATAGGAAATAGCATATGCATGTAAGCGAAACAGAAGGAGCATATAAACGAGCCATAACAACATGGACACATGTAGGCCAAAAGGAACAGTATGATCTGTACCGTCGACCAAGATTACCACCTGTCCCACTTTGCGAGTGACAGTCCCTCTGTGGGCAGATGTGTCCTGACACAAACATGTAAAACTGTCAAATGTCCAGAGAATATAGGACATAATCCCTCCATAGACATCATGCAATAGTTGCATTAAACATATTTCACTGGACGTATAATACATAAATGTCATAACAAACAGAATAATATACCGAAATGCTACAAGAATAAGCTTAGATATAGGCAAGAATTGTAAGTTCCATCTGCCGAACTGACCGTGGGTATGTGTCGGCCTGTAAAATATGCTGTGTTCACCGCAACTGTCACAGTAGGGTTGCCACCCTTACAAATGGCCAAAGTGGGACATGTTTGGTACAGACATCAGACTGTACAGGCCGACACATACCCACGGCCAGTACAAAGGACAGAACATAACTGTTTTGCCTACAGAAAAGCGTATTCCTGTAGCATTTTAGTTGCTTATTCTGTTTCTCATAACAGTCAGGTATTTCAGATACAGAATTAACTGTTTAATGCAACTATCACATAAAATATAAGAAATATGTTTGTCCTAAAATCTCAGGACTTTTGCCATGTTGACAATTACATGTCAGGACACAACTGCACAAAGAGGGACTGTCCCTCGCAAAGTGGGACAGGTGGTACCCTATGTCACACTGTGGCCAATTGAAAAGGTGGAAACACAACCATTGACTGTGGGGAGGCAATGTCCACAATGGTCGGACATCTGTAAGGAATAGCTTGGACATAGGAAAAGGTGCCATCCTACCAATGAGTAGAACAGGCTGGCAAATTCCGGAAGTCAGCTGTATAATCCGAACGTGTATGTGACACAGTCGAATGGGTAGTACCCAGATACACCAACCAAGTAATGAAAGTGAAGTAAGGGCGTGTACCTATGTGCGTGAGGTATAGCATGTGGAAAGCAAACATGGCAGGGTAGTCCACACAACCATAAAGGTACCCGACACATGTAAGGTAGTCAATATGTAACTCTGGCCGTGTCATGGGCCAACAACCAAAGTTGTGCTCTTTGGGGTGTGAGTAATTTGTGTGTGAGGGGTGTGTGTTTAATGGTAAATTCCTCAAAGGCGATACTTGTGTCGTATGCAGAAAAGGTGAACCGAAGGTGTATGAGGGGGCAGCGGGTGAAGTGGAAAGAAACACAACCTCAAGTAGAAACAGCTGCAAGACAAGCAGACAGACCATAGTGTAGAACACAATCCCACAAACATATGAATATGGAAATATGCGAGACAAATGTATAGATACGGCACCATCACATACCCATAGATGGGTCCTGATGGAACTGGCCATAACAAACGCAACACACCTGGATGCATAATAGCCTACCCAGCGTACCCTCTACAACACACAACCTGCCACCATACCAGAACGTCCACCAAATCCAGCCGTACTTGGTCCACTGGTTTGTTGCAGAAACAGCTACACACAGTGACCCCTACGCATATGTAGTAGGTATTGTCACCCTAGGCAGTGTCAGGATTGCAAACCATGTATCCCCTGCAGGTAAAACCCCCTGCACATTTTCATGCAGCCATAAAAATCTTTGTTATCTAACTTGTTTTGGTTTTGACCAATTTTTGGGATATTCCTCACGGGATGACCAACTTGTGTAAATAGTAGAATGGGTATGACGACATGATGTCCAATCCAGTAGATATCTGGACACAAGCCAGAACATGCAGTGGAGGTCTATGACACTGTCCAGCCCTAAGTGGGCATGCATAACCTACCACCCAGGATAAAATACCTTCCCGTGATGCATGTGTCCAGACACGAATAGGAGGGAGAATATAATGCACACATTTGCAGAGTGGAAAACGGCATGAGGGCGAGGAAGACACTACGTAAACAGGTCAACCCTGATCAAGTGTGAGGGACACTGACTGTGCACAGTCATGACTGACCATACCTGTCAACCTGTGTGAGCAAGATATCTGGACAGAGCCATGAATATAAGTGAGACAAAGGTCCAAAATCAGGGACAATCTATAAACATATCTCTTAGAAACATAGAATTTGATAGAATAACAGTTTGCACATTGGCATTAATGTCTGGAGTATGAAGTCTGAAACCCAACTGTCTGTCAGCACGTTCTGACTGCAGTCTTTAATGCTGAGCTACTGCCGTGCCAGAACACAACAGCGTATTACAGAGGTCCGTGCCATACCACTCAACTGTCCGGATATTCGCAGAGCGACTAGGGTCACCACCTGTCCCACTTTGCGAGTAACAATCCCTCTGTAGGCAGTTGTGTCCTGTGAAAAAAATCAAGACATAGCAAATGTCCTGAGAGTTTATTTCCTAATTTACTTTAATAGTCGCATAAAATGGTTATTTTATATATGAATCCTCAATATGTTATGTGAAGTAGCATAAGCAATTCAAATGTTACTAGAATAAGCTATTATATGTACAAAAAAAGTTAAAGTTCAATACTATGCACGGCTGTAGGTATGTTTTGTCCTGGAAAATCTGACATCTCTACAGAACATGTCCCACTTTGGGCAGTCAAAAAGGTGGCAACCCTAAGAATGACCACAGGTTCGCCCCATAGTGTTGTTGTGTGCCTCCAACAATCTGCACCAGTGTGGTAAATAGCTGAGGATTGACGTCACTAAATAATGAGAAATATCCTGAGTATAAGACTCCACAACCTGCAGAAAAGTCATGCTAATGCAAAACCTAGCATTCTATCAACGTTCTAAGCTTGTAAGAGCAATTGATAAAATGTGTGCCTAATTGTCCCCCCATCGTGTAGGTTTTGCACAGGTTCGGTGCTTTAAGAGGTTGAGAGGTATGGTCCATACATATTTACAGGAACAGCCCTTCACACTTCTGTAATGTACAGCTGCATACCTGTAGTCACTTCATGTCCAAAAATAATAATCCCCGTATGACTGTTTACAGGTAATAGTCAAATGTGAATGGGAACACCCCTCACCGTGGAGTATGGACTATAACAACCCCACCCATAATATGTAATGTCAACAGAATAAGCCACTGACAAGTGCCCAAACACCTGTGTCTATAAACACAGGTAAAACTTCAAAATAGGGAGATAATCCCTGTCCATATGCTTCGTCTGACATTTGACCTCTGCCAGGGAAGTTCCGTTCACCAGGTGGACAAGCCTAAACCCAGATCACTACATGAACACCCTGACAAACAAAGACCTGTATGTGGCTAGACTATATGCCTTGGTGTTCTGCATATCCTCAGAGAGATTAACAATGCAGCCGGAGTCCACAGCAGTAGGCAATAGGGAATGTGTAATATGTAGTACTGCCTTCTTCCCAGCAGGAGAATGGATGCCTGTGTCATAGGTGAAGCGGTGAGGCGTATGTTGATGTAGCTAAGTACTATGGGTATGTATATCAATGAGGGAGAACACCAATAGAATAGTGGTTCCAGTATCCGGCCAACGTGAATGCAGTCCCGGTTGACCTACGACCACTGCACATATAACTTGAAAATGTAATGAAAGCGTTCGTGCAGTACACACATTTAAATATGTAAAGGTGAATGTGTGTTTCGCAGTAGTCCGTAAACTGGAATACAGATATGTAACTGTTACGGTCAGAATTATGAAAGTTCACGGGAGCACAATTATCTATGAAACACATGTAACCCACAATAAGAATATGCAAGTGCACCTGTGCGTGTGTAATCTGCTCACAGAATAGAAAATGAATAGTGTTTTCCCCACGTTCTATGTACATGGCTCATACCTGTTAAACCCGTAAAGTACAAAACCGGACAAAGCCATGACAACAACTGGTGCAAATGGGGCCAATCCCCAGATATTGCCCTAACAAACATAAAAAGTGGATAGAATAACAGGTGCGTCACTAGCATGGATTCTCTGAAGGGTATGAAGTCGTAACCTAAAATGTTTGTCATTATTTACCAACGTCAGTCTTTAATGATATGCCGCTAACTTGCCAGATAGACACAAGGTTATGAAAAACGGACCAAAGATAAGAGGCAAACAGCTGTACATGCAGCGGAAATCTGTACAGTTGAAAGGTATGATATGGAGATATATATACACATATATCCACAGACATAATCCAAAGCAAATTACGAGATGAGGAATGTGCAGACATATGTATATACGTACATATATAAATCTATACACACACGATACATGAATAGATATATACACAACAAACATATGTCCCTGTACATATAACACATGTACATAAATAGGTTACGGTATAGCTAATATGGATAGACAGACAGACATGCATGAAAGGAGAATACACCGATGGTTTCCAAACCATTGCCCGGAAAGTACCAGTGTGACAGGGCCTGCAAGTTCTACACGTTAAACATGAATATAGGTGTCCTTTGCAGGACCCTAAAAATTGATCCTGTATGAAGTGCCAACCATCATTGATGCAAAAGAAGTCACACCTGCAACTACGATATAGGTGTACATGCAACAGTAGCAGGTGCAAGGGTAATAACACATGGGTCGATTGAATGTATGACGTACGAGCTGATATCCGCAGAGTGGGGAGTGCTAGGAAGTGTCCTCACACTTTATTATCGCTCACATTAAACATGTCTAATGGGTACTGTGGAGGTGTGTCAGGTATGGGAATCATGGGTATGCAGAATTGGGCCAAGGTGTTGGTTGGCACAGATCTATTAGGTACACCCCATGGGAGTGATCAATATACCTATGTGGGTATAGCACACGCCTACATTCTCTAAAAAGGTGCAACCCATCTACTGGATATTGTGTAAACCATTGGGGGAAGACGTAGGGACCTATATCAGTGTCATGTAGGCGATTATCATGGATGGACACTCGTATGACCAAAATGGTAACCATACCTGCCAGAATGTCAGAATAAGACAGCTGGACTAAGGCATAGTACATGACAGACAAATAGGGACTATATTAAATATACCTCAGACAAAGTCAGACCATTGATAGAATAATTGCGTAGTCAGGAATATGAATGTTATGAGAGTTAGTAATCATGAAATAGAAATGTCAGTCAGGATTACCTAACCGCACAGTCCGTCATGGCTTGCCAGCAATCTACCAGAAAGGCACATTATCATGACAAATGTAACAGAATCATAGGTCAAACCCCAGGGCGTATACCCATAATGTGTACAGGTGAGAGGTATGAAGGTAACCCGTCCTAATGAAATGTACAGAACTAGTGATACTAGGTGGACAGGTGAGAAGAAAGATGTCAGGACAAATGACAAAACATGTACAAGTCATAAGCATGTTTGTCCACAAATGTGAATTACAATGTATGGCCTGTGAAAGTCAATGTGGAAGGTTAATAGACTCACAAGACATGTGTCCCTCAGGGTGTCATGCAGTGTCCCCGATACAGTGTCCTGTCCCCCATACTCGTACGTGAGCTCTGCCACTGACAGAAAGCGCAAATACCAGCGTACATATAAGGTACATGATGGAATAATTAGTGTGGATAAGCACCTGTTGGCCTGTGTGAGGAATATAACCCAGTGGGTGGGTGTGTCCTGCAATAGGAATGTAATGGTCACTGGCCTGTGATGGCACCATGTATTGTGTGTATTGGCGTAAGGAAATTGATATCCAGTATCAGAAACATACCTCAC
Organism: Protopterus annectens; assembly: GCF_019279795.1. Taxonomy (NCBI): domain Eukaryota; kingdom Metazoa; phylum Chordata; order Ceratodontiformes; family Protopteridae; genus Protopterus; species Protopterus annectens. Next base: position 1,374,123,953 of record NC_056729.1, read on the forward strand.
AACTGTATGAATGTGCAGATGTATGCCTCATATGTGTGGTGTGTTCCTCTCACAATCTGTATGTCATTAAATAATGATAAACATATGTGTTTAAGACCCCAAATCCCTCAGAAAGGTCATACTAATGCAAAACCTATAATACTGTCAACTATCTACATTTGTAAGAGCAATATGTAGAATCTGCCCCTATCTGTCCCCCCCATCATGTTAGGCTTTGTACAGATGTTTTGCAAGAGAAGGTTGATAGGTATGATCTGAAACAGATACATGTCTGAGGAAACAGCATTATCAACTGCAAGATAACTCAGAAGGTATGAAAAGCGCTGAAGAAGGAAGTTCATCCGCAGGTATGTGCTAACATGTCAAATGACACAGCAGTCTACAGGAAGTACCTATAGGGTGTCACCTTTACCAGTGATGACAGTGGGACATACCCACAGCCATGCATACACCACAAATAGACATAGCACACTGCAAAGCCTAGGCCATGATACATGAAGCTTCAGGCGTGTATGGATTGAGTGAGAGTACAGCAAGGAAAGATGACTGCCAGGCTATTCAGCAAACACCTGCAGGGGCTTGCAAGACCGCCCATAACACGAACATTGCAAGGACAATGTTGGGATTTGCAACATACCCCATTTGTATGTGTAAGCTATGCAAATGATGTAATGATAGGGTTGCCACCTTTCCAAATGCCCAAAGTGGGACATTTGTGCTACAAACATCAGATTTTGCAGGGCAAAACATACCCACGGCCAGTACAAAGGACAGAACTTCATTTTTTTGCCTGAATAAAAGTCTATTCTTGTAGCATTTTAGTTCCTTATTCTGTTTCTTATAACATTTAGGTGTTTCAGATACAGAATAACTGTTTTATGCAACTATGACATAAAATATAGAAAATAATTTGTCCTAAACTCTCATGACATTTGCCACTTTTCTCACATTTTTTGCAGGACACAACTGCCCAAAGAGGGACTGTCCTTCGCAAAGTGGGACAGGCGGTAATCCTACATAATTACGCGATACATGAAACAGTAAGCTGTCCGTGCAAGAGCAGAGTTATGTGCAAAAATGTACCCGGATGTTATGCGACTAACTAATTGCTAAATGGAGCAATGACAGCTGCAAATACAGTATGAATACAGTCGAAGAAGCATGCCAATGTCCAAGTCCAAGGCCAGTGGTGGATTTGTCCATTGGATATCAATGAACCAGTAGTTGTCCTCCCCCGATCCCTGGTGTGGAAGCGTAGCGCAGTGCCACGAGAACGCGCTGCACTTCAAAACAAGACATATGGGTAATATACATACAAAATGTAGGTTTAGTTAGATGTTAGTATGCCATGCAGATGAATGGCAAGCTGGAGACAACATGGCTACTGTGTACTGGTACTTATGTGTGGAAGCGCTCTGTCAGAGATGTAACGAAGCATTTGTAAGCAATGTGAGGCAAGTGAGGCTGAGGATAGTGAATCACAACATGTCATGCCATATGGGCCAAGCCTCTACAGTGTAGTGTAGGTTAAGGGGACTATTAGAGTAGAAGATAGGTGACAACATGAGTGTGTATGTACAAAACACTGTAACCTCACCGGAGCAGTGTCACATATGTGCTGTCAGTACTCAGTGGAAGAGACATGTCATGAGCTATCCTAGGGAACGTCAGAAGACTGATGGCGTACGCCATGGATACCACCGATGTGACCAGCAAACCTGCCCACAGTGTGTCCGCGCCCATGCTTGCCAGTAAGCCTGAGTAAGCATGTGTGCGCACGTGTTAGCCTGTGTGCACGTGTGGAAGAACGAGTAAGCTAGTGTACGAATGGTGAAGCCCGTGTAATGTCGTGTATGCATTTGTAAGCATGTATACATGTGTACTGCACACATCACACACGTGCTGCACACACAGACACACATGCTGCCAATACTACACACACCAGTGAAATGGCACATGGATGGAGACTACATCATCAGAAGTAACAGTGCTGTAAACTATGCTAAAGTGATGGTCATAGCTGCAATGCATCATGCCTGCTGAAGTACACCTAGAAGTAACACACTGTGTGTTAACAGCATGCTAACATCAATACAGTGGAATAAAGCCACCGTGTGCAGCAGCACCAGGTTAGTCAGATCCTGCATCAATGTTACACATCACAGGTGGTGGCACAAGTGACATCATATGCACAGGGTGTGGTGTTAACATGTCCAGAGCTGTCATAGAGCCATCCAATGTACACTTAGGTGTGTGTGTGTGAGGGACAATGGTTATTGCATGGCCCAATGGTGGTGCAATGGGTGTGTGTATGTGATAGCCGTAGCTGTTTGTGGTAAGTGTGTGTGTCTGCATATACACAGGTACAGCATGTGTCAGCCATATACAGGAGGTTGTGGGACAGTCACAGACTGTACCTGCCAGGATGTAGAGATCCCCATTACTGGCCATGGACACCCCTCCATGCATCCAACACAACTCAGTCCGGCACCTGTCAATGTCTACACATACAGTCCACGGATCTGTACCACAACCTGTGGATAAACGTGCATCTGTAATGTTAACCTGAGGGGCATAGAATTGACAGTTACTACAGATGGATATGAGCCATACTCACACTCCAATGTAATAACCTCTGCTGACTGTTGCCGAGATCTGCATACGACCAGTCAAAGATGCTGCACTAACATTGTTTCCAATGCCCGTGTAATACCTAGCAACACAATAACCGGTCACTACACATGTATAACCCACGATCACTACAGCACACTGTATGTGCACTATCACAGAGCCATAGCAGATGTACATACATCCATGGTGCTCACGTACAGCCAATGCAGCAGAGTCAAGAGTGATAATCCCAACATACATATCTATATACAATATACATTTTATATATATATATATATATATATATACACACACACACACACATATATATATATATGTGTGTATATATATATATATATATATATACATATATATATATACATATATATATATATATATATATATATATAGCCATATATATATATATATATATATATATATATATATATATATATATATATATATATATATATATATATAGATAGATATATATACATATATGTAGATAGATACATACACACACACACACACACACACACACACACACACGTGGCAGGGTTGGGAGCAGAACATAAACGTAAGCACTGTACCACACGACAGCATCACGCAGTTACAAAACACGCTACCGTGATCAGTGGATCACATGATTCACACAGGCACATGTCTAGCCTGCAGACAGCGGCATCAAAGGCAAAGACGCCGCACGGATGTTATGGAGAGTGATTACTGTAAAAGCAATGTACTGTTGTCATGCAGCTGGAAACACACACACACACACACACACACACACACACACACACACACACACACACACACACACACACACTTGGCAGGGCTGGGAGTCGAACATACACCTAACTACCCTAACACACTACAGCATGATGCATTTACAGAACGCGCTACTGAGATTACTAAGCACAGCAGTCCCAGAGGCAGTCATCTAAGTGCGTGTCATCATCCGCAAAGGCAAAGATGTTGGCAGCAAACTGCTGTGGTGTGCGGCGTCTAAAAGCAAGACTGTGTCCCCAGGCGGACAGGAGCATGCGCGCGAACACACACACACACACACACACACACACACACACACACACACACACACACACACCTAACTACCCTAACACACTACAGCATGACGCATTTACAGAACGCGCTACCGAGATTACTAAGCACAGCAGTCCCAGAGGCAGTCATCTAGGTGTGTGTCATCATCCGCAAAGGCAAAGACGTCAGTAGCAAACTGCTGTGGTGTGCGGTGTCTAAAAGCAAGACTGCATCCCCAGGTGGACTGGAGCATGCGCGCGAACACACACACACACACACACACATTTGGCAGGGCTGGGAGTCGAACATACACCTAACTACCCTAACACACTACAGCATGATGCATTTACAGAACGCGCTACTGAGATTACTGAACACAGCACTCCCAGAGGCATACTTCTAGGTGGGTGACATCATCCGCAAAGGCAATGACGCCGATAGGGAATGTATGTGGTGTGAGGGATCTAAAAGCATTACTGTGTCCCCAGGCAGCTGGAAACACACACACACACACAAACACACTTGACAGGGCTGGGAGTCGAACATACACCTAACTACCTTATCACACTACAGCATTACGCATTTACAGAATGCGCTACCGAGATTACTGAGCACAGCACTCCCAGAGGCATACTTCTAGTTGGGTGACATCATCCGCAAAGGCAAGGACGCCGATAGGGAATGTATAGAGAGTGAGCAGTCAGAAAGCATATTACTGTCCCAAGGTAGACGTAGACAAACACACGGCAGTGGTGTGATCGGGGCAACCAAATATCTACAGAGCACTACAACAACACTACATAGATACGGGACGCTCCACAGACAGTACACCCTTCAAGACAGCAACCAGTGTGTTCAATGTAGGCATCCATCGTGACATTGAAAATGGACATCTGTTGCCTGGATGACCACCATCGCCATACAGGATGTCAATGGCCATGCCCACACACTTAGTATCACATGTCTGTTTGGAATGTACTGTGTGTCCATCTACACAATGGTGTACTGGGCATGCTCACACACTTAGCAGTTGCAAAGGGCCGTCTTGCATGCACATGGATTCTAAACACGGAAGGGCACAGTATGGTATTACTGTCCCCACGTACATGAAGGCCACTCACATATATTGACCAGTACACACTCAGGAGCTATCACAGATGTCTCAGGTGCATATCACAGAGGTACACACCACAATCTACAATGTAGCCCTCCGACATCACCATGTCATTGGACCAGCAATACACAGCCATACATTAACACAACACCATGTGACTCATGACCAGTGCACTGTACATAGGTCTACAGCAACTGTGCAGACTACACATGTACTGACAGGGTTCCATCATGTGTTATGCATTGCAATGATACCACTGTACATAACCAGGTCAGCTCTACACATACCAGGGGCCCTGGGTCTTACACAGCTGTGACAGATGACTGTCGCTGTACACCAACGAACACACATGTTTGGCTATGTCATACATGTAATTGCAGTGGATATGTGCATGGACCACACACACAACACATATGTACATAGCATAGCTTTTGCTGTCCTCCATGAAGACAAGTGGCTACAGCAATCATACGCACGCAAATGGAAGGTGGGTCCATGGCTGTTGAATGCTAACAGTACATGAGGCAGCAATGTTGACTGAGGACACATTCCATCTGTACTAGTTACCCATGACACCCATCATATCATACAACAGTCCATGTGTTATGTATGTCAACACGCATGTCCACCAATTGCAATGCGTACAAACATGGCAACATGACAGGCATGTAGGACCAACACACATGTACGATCTGTAGTGTGCATGCAGCTACCATGCATGTGCAGTAGCTGATGTAAGTAACTAATCTGTGCCTAACTACAACATGCAGTTGCAATGCAGCCCCATCATTGACACCTGTATATGGTGACATACTGACAGTACGGTAGGATGTACAGCAGGTATGGATGGATGTGTGTACATAAAGTGGTGATCGACCTGTGTAGATGGATGTTTGCCGGGGAAAGCTCACAGGTGTGTCACATGCCATCCTACCATTACATGTGCAAACAGTACGCTATGTTACCGTTACTTGACGGTGGAGACATAAAACCTACACAGCGGTCAGGTGTCACTGACAGTATGTCACTTGACACCTGTAACACTTACATCCTCCCATGTGCATATAGCAGCACAATTGCTGAAGGTAGCATTGATACACATAATGCGGCCAATACTGCTGCATGTCTGTCAAAAGTATCATCATATAGCAGGTGTATCATTCACAGTACTGCCATGTGTGTTTGCTTGTGTGACCATATATGTCACATATGGTGGGGAATACATCCCAATTGTTACACACCCCTGTACACTGTTGTAGAGATCTGTACATACTGCAGTGTGGAAAGCATGACGTAGGCAGGTGTGGTGTGTGTATCACACACATCAGCTATCCATATGTGTATGACATTTGTGGTCTCCACAGTGTGTGTGTGTGTGTATGTAGGTATGTATGGCTGTCTGGTGCATGGAGTGAGGGTGTATGCTACCATACAAAACACACAGGATCCCTAACCCCTCATGGTGATGCAGTCCACTACCCTGTTGATGCCATCGGTATCAGCCGCACTGGCTACCTTTACATGTTCTTTCTCTGTGTCACGTTGTGTGGGTTCACAGTACTGTGACGGTGATGACCACATATGCAAGGGTCCTCATCTCAACACTACGGGGTGTGCGTTATAGTATTGTTGACCCCGTGAGTGTGAGCATGTTCCTGTAATGTGACAGGGTATTACTGCTACACAGTGAGGCCTCATGCTATCAAGTGGCCTCTAACATTATCATTGGCCAGACCGCTGTGTACAACCCCTGCACCATGTCAACATACCTGTGATGTGACCTGGTTTGGATGTCACGTTTCTAGCCACTGTAGCCTATTAAACTGCCCACATGCTTCTGGATCAGTATATGTGCGGACATCTGTGTTATGTTAGACTTTCCAACAGTCAGGCTGAGGCCACGTTTAGCATGCTGATATTGCCATATGTGCCTGTGAGTACTCCAGAGTTACAAATGGGAGACTGCAAACAGTGCTACCTGTAGGCACATGCAAGTAGACCATAAGGAGGGAACCAGGGCATCATTATCAACATGCTGTTACTGTTGTTACCGAGACACATACTGTGAACATATAACAATGCATGCTAAACCTGTACTACATGGTATGTCTGGTGCATGTCACCAGTACACAACTAATGTAATATACACGTCTCTCACTATTCACACACAACTAATGTAATATACACTTCTCTCACTATTCTTACACAACTAATGTAATATACACTTCTCACTATTCTGTACACCCTGTGCATCAGACCATTTGAGCATGCCCCTGCACCAATGGTATGGATGACAGGGATGCGGCACAGGCTTCATCATATGCACAGGGTGATAATGTTTGCCAGGGGCATAGGCTGAACCAATGGATGACATCTTTTGTGCAGGTAAGGGCCAGTGATATGATTGGACATGTCCGTTCAGTATGCATGTGAGTGTTGTGGTGCCCTACAGATGTCTTTGCTGTGTGCGTGTATGTGTGCACACAGTTATGCCTTTTGTGAGGCCTACACGGAGTATTATTGACAGCTCCAGATTGTACAGACCAGGTTGTACAGCTCACTGTGTCCGGCCACGTGACCTGTGCCTGCCAGGGGTTGCACGGGCACTACCAGGCGGAGGTACAGCTTGGCTACTGTCCGACGACACATGCCCACTGGAACCGTGTCCCGCTGGGAACATCCAGGGCCACGTCCACGTGGCCTGGTGTGGACAGCACAGCACCAGCTGCACTGCTACTGCTACCAGCACTATGGGAGTGGGCATGTGAGGTGGCACGCTCATGTTGACCTGCACTAGGTGGTGTAGCTGGCCTACGTCCATGTGGCCTATGCCTCACTCCTACCAGATGTTCCAGCACAGACAGCTCACGCTCGCGGATTGCCATGCCACGGTCAAGGATTCCGACCATGTCACCCAATCGCCTGTCCAGAACATCAGCAATCAGCTGTTGAGCATTTGCCAATGCCTGGATGTTGTCATTTAGGGTACGGATAGCAGCACTCTGCAGCCTCTGCCCTTCTCTGTTCTGCCGTTCAGCACTTGCCTGTGCCGCCATTACAGTCTGGAACATGCGTCTGGTGATAACAGCTGCTGCACTCTGTCCTGCAGGTGCATGTCTGCCAGAGGTCCTCCTACGAGCAGCACCAGCCACATGCCTGTGTGGCACATCTGCAGTCATTACACTGACACCATGGTGTGTAGACACACCTTCTGTAGCCACCACACATTCCTGTTCCACGCTAACAGCCGCTGACTGTCCTTGCTCTATGGCCACTGGTGATGCGGTATGTGTTGGCAGCAGAACTGTGTGCAGGGATGAGGGGGGCATAGCTGGGATGGCAACCATTGGCACAGATTCAGCCCCTGACAACCCTGCCTGTACCTCATGCATATGTTCATCACTGCTAGTATCTGTGAGGACACTAACATCAGATGGACCGCAGGAGGGTAATGCACCTACATCACCTGTGAATGCAAAGAAAGACTCTAAATTACAATAGACACACACACAGACACACACACACACACACACACAAAGACACACACACACACACACACACACACACACACACACACACACACACACACACACACACACACACACACACACACACACACACACACACACACACACACACACACACACACACACACACACACAGACACACACACACACACACACACACACACACACACACACACACACACACACACACACACACACACACAGACACACACAGACACACCATGCATGTGATTTGACAGATGGCATGCAGCATGCCTGTGATACGGCAGAGGACATGCAGCTCAGACATTATTGGTGTTAGTAAGCATACCTCCCTGGGGTGCACACTACAGCAAGCAGGTGTCATATCAGTAGCCATGCAGTTCACATAATCATGGTAGTATGCATGCATCCCCGTGATACACCATGTGGACCAGAACAGGATAACAGTACACATGGCTGATGTGACCTTGACATGTAATCTGCTGACGTGTGCATTAACATGCATACATGTCTGACACAATGGTGTCCTGACACATGTACAGCATCGTAATGGGCATTACATTGTGGTGTTGTCTGTATGCCCTACAGATAGAATGCATGTTTAGCAAATGTGCATGAGCATGGAAGGGCAGTCTGAGCCGTCTACATTGCTATACAGTGTGAAGTACAGACACTGTGCCATTGCATGGCATCATGAGGCATCTATATTGCTGTACAATACATAATATGTGCACATTGCTTAGCCATAACTGCATGCATACCCATGACATAACTGTGGAGTGTGACCCACGATGCTGAGGTGTATACACACCAAACCATGCTGTGTCAAGTGACAGGTCAGTGGAGGACCTACAGATGACACCCCTGCACAACAACTACAGGGTCCTAGCTGCCTGGCAACCATGTCCACACATAGTGGACATGTCAATTCACCATTTCCCACATGACATTGATGTACCACACACACACGGGGTGCACAGCTAATGGTGATGTCCTACAGCAGCAAGGGAAATGTACAGTATCTGTGGCCTGATGTGGTGTCAATGTCTGTGGAAGCTGTACAGTTGACTACTGTCATGCTATGACACAGTCGTGATGTTCAATAGATCTTATATGGTAGACTTCAGTGACACCTCCACTAGCTGTACACAAGCTTTTAGGATGTCCAGTGTACCACATCAACTGTATAATCAGTCAACTAAGGCTGTAATTGGACCATGTGTGGACAATGTGCAACAGGGTGTGTACACATCACATCTACTGTGTGGCTACGTGTCTCTGGCCATCCCCCATGGCCATGTGTGCACATGTGTTCACCAAATGTGTGTGACGGCCATCTATCTCACATGTCTGTGTTGTCCCATATGACATACACCCATAGATGTCAGATATGTCACCGTCCACAGGGCTATGCAGACAACGGGTTGTATGTTTGGTATGTGGGATATGGGTCATGGGATAGTGTGACAATATTGCAGCCAGAACACTACGTGTCTGGGACATGTCAGATGGCACATCACAATGTGTGCACCCAATGCAGGGGCATATAACACAATGGTGATACCTGTGGGCTGCCCATATTACTGCTCACTGTGTGGTACTGTTTGCGTACCACAAATGTTGTTCCAGTGCATACTACATATGCCTCCATTGTAGAACACCTCCACCATTGTATGCACAGCTGACCACACATGTAGCAATGACAACTACTGTGGTTTCAAGTCGGTGTATCATTTCGTTTGTATGTATTGCACATGAGTGGCCTGTGTGAATGATGGGTGATGCGACCTGTATATCGTGACTGGAACAAACATCAAGTGTGCAAATGTTAACTGGTGACATGGCAAATAGATCTATGCTTTAACATGCCTGATACTGATGACAGTCTCACCTGCAACGGACACATGTCTGTGCGGCACACCAGAGGTACCTGTATAGGGGTGACACAGCAGTATGAACATTATCCCTGACTGTCTGACAGCCACAGGGTGCACTGTGCATGTGAACACATTCGCCTGTATAATAGCATATAGTATGCACATGTGTGCATACACAGGGTAGCATACTGTAGTATGCAGCATGTGTGTCCCCATACCTTGCATATGTTGTTACTTTACATAATGTACAGTGACACATGCAACTAAATGGGATATAATAGCCATATGTGCAGTACTGACTTACCAGGCAACTCCAGGCTCATTGGTTGGGAGAGACCTACCTCCACGATGGCAGCTAGTGTGTGTGGATGCTGTTCTGAGGGTGTCCCCAGACTGGCCAGTAGCTCCTCGGTGTGTGTGAGTGGGGGCTAGGTTGGTGGCCCACCACCTGTTCCACCTTGTTCCCTGGCGATTGCAGTGGCACGCTATTTTGCATGACGTATCACGTCCATGCAGTGTCTGTGCACCTGCTGGTAGGTGCAGTTATGGCCACCCACATCGTTCACCCTCCTGCGTAGATCCTGCCACAGGTTGTCCCGCTGCTGGGCATGCTGTGGCACATAGCTGAACAACACCTCGTAGTTCTCATGGAGGTATGGGATGAGGACATCATCTTCCTGGCGGCTGCACGCTGGAAGGCGTGTACGAGGCATTATCTGTAAGACATAATGATGGTGACAGGTCACAGTTTCAGAGATGTACAGAGATACTGCTGCACATACATTTCTATGACATCTAGTACATCTGCACAGTAATCTTTGCAAATCATCATGACACTGACACGACTGACGTGTTTGTGTCACACACATGTAACACCCGTTATGCATTGGATATCATCACTATATATGTGTGTCACCTCATTACAGTGTTCATACTCCATGTGAATGCTGTCTTGATGTGGGCATGTCTATTTTCTTGCACTGGTGTTCTTACCTATCTGCACATACCTGGATGTGTCCACAGTACTGCTGTTGACTTTGATGCTGTGTATATGTCACATATCAACACAGACACAGCCTTAATGGACTTGAGCAGTGACAATGCACACATACGCATGGACACCTGTACATGTATGTGTTTTGCCATATACATCTACACAGCACTGTACAGCTGTTCAACATCCTGCCACGGATCGCCTGTGTTGCACATGTGATAGACATGGGACAATGGCTAGTCGGACGTCATTCGCAGGGATGGTTATCAACCATAGCATGTACGGGCAAGGTTTCCTAGCTGTAACAGACAGCCAGTATGCCACCGCGAGGTGCATCAGTGCCACATTACTGATCCGGACAGTTGATACTACATCTACCATGCGGCCATCACACCATGTATGACTGGGATGACATGTGCAGCTTTGATGGACGGGGTTGCATGGTTTGGCGGGAGTATGTCACATGTATGGCACAGGGATCTGTCCAGCATGTGGCGATCCTAGTATTAGGATGGTGGCTGTCCATGAAGTATGTCTTACAGATCAGGATATGGACATGTAGCATGCCCATCATCATGGTGTAGCAAATGTCTTTATGCAAGGTAGACAGCATGCTGCATAGTGGAGGTGAGGATTGTGAAGGCTGGTATCGCCCATCCACGCATGGCCATTACCCCTTAAAGGTGATATGTGATCCAATATTGGTCACCCAGTGCTGTATATGCCTGTCCAATGATCTCCGTGCTCATGGATGGCACCATGTCATGACATGGGTACCTTGTATGACTACCCAAGGGGCCTGCAGATGTCACCAAGGCAGGGAGGTGTACTGCACAGCACCATCCCTTACACAGTGTCCATAATGTTTACCACAGCCTAGGTGGTAGTTAATGGGTACAGGGATGTTCACCTATCGGTGACAATGCTGATATCATCCATCAGAATGTGCACATATGTCACACACCTCACCCACACAGCCCATTCTGTATGTTGTTCACAACACTGACACAGCTATTCCTCATAGGTCATGGCCATTCACATCCTTACATACACAGATGCCTAACATTTGTCTGTGTGGTATGGGCTACAATGAGGGTTTAGTACAACACATTAACCCTGTTCTACTGTAGCTGGCACTGGTGTGATATGCACATGTCACTCTGGCACATTTTGTAGTTGTGAGTCTGTCAACAGGCCACTGGTAGAACACTCCTGTGACATACAAAGGTATTTGTAATCAAACATCCGTACTGTCTTGTACATCTGTACTGCTAACATCTACAGTGATAATGGTTCATGGACATGCACACCATACTCAGCAGGGTTATAGTGCGGTGCCACCCATTATGACTGTCGTCACCACTTGTGGGTTGATATTATCCAACACCCTATCTGTATTGTATGGTCATGCTAGGCACTTGTTCAGAACTTGTGAGCATGTCATGAGCTACTGATTAATATAGCACCCATTCCACACCATTTCCCACAGGTACATTGGCTGTCCTAAAATTTCCAGCTTGCTTATGGTACAACAGCTGTTGTACACACGTAATGCACATATCCTGTGAGACATGGTTGTATATGCAGGCATGTCCAACTGTCACGTACCAGTGTTATTGCCTATCTATATGATGGATATGTCATACATGTGGCAATAGAGCAATTGTCTCATGTACACATTCAATGCTCACCTCCCAACATACGACACTACAGCCTGTGGGGGATGCACTTATGCAGCCCTGCTGGGGGTAATGCTGTCAGCAACCCTGACTGCACCTGACAGTCATGTGGGGATGTGTAACATTTGCAACACACCCCACTCATCACATAGTCTCACATGATCTCCACCACAAGCCACACATACAAGGACAACTTGTGCAGTACCTCTCCATACTCTGTGTAGGCACCAGAAGCAGCCCCCATCATGGAACACAACATCACCAATGTATAGCCCACAGACTCATGTGTGCCCATCACATACAGCCAATAGGGTGTTATAACATACACAACACACCAGTCATAGGAGAGTCTGTAGGTGGTCACACTGCAGCTCCACACAGCAGGCTACACAAGGTGATAGTTGCTTACATTTTGCTGTTGGGTAACTGTTTCTGCAACATAACCTATGCACCCATGCCACAACTCACCAGGTATGATGTGACTGTCATTCTCCATGTTAGTGTGACTGCCCTGAGATTCCACTTCACAGACTACGTGTGCAGGGACATGCAATAGCTCACCAGTGTTGTAGCCCTGAAGGTGTAGGCCTAGCCTGGGGAGCATTATGCATTCATCCGGACCCGATTCCACTGTACAGTGACTGACTGTGTCACTTTAACAGTGGCCTATGCTTCTGCTGTCATTCCACAGGCATCTGGTATCTGTCCGCTTTGACTGACCTGGTCAAACACAATGCTTTTGCACAGATGACCTGCACCTGTCAGCTCTGGGAGTACAGATCACATGTAAGGCTCTTGCTGCTTCTATACTGCCTGTCATGCACAGTTTCCAATAACAGTCACCGGCAGAACAGGAACTGGCAAGCAGGACATGGGGTCATGTGACACATTGCTTGCATCTTCCTCTGTGACGCACACAGGCAAGGCACACCTTATAATGCACCTCTCCAATATCTCTGCAGTGACTGGGACCTGCCTCTAGGCTCTGCAGAGCACACCTGCAATGACAGGTTATAGACAGACCATACCTTTTAGGCACATACCTGGACCGGCACACCCACAGCTGAGGTCTTCCCATATCCCACTATGTTGTACACACATCCTGGCTAGTTACTTAGCACAATGCATCAGAGGTGCTCCACGTGCAACTAACTGTGTCCGGAACCGCTATACACATTGTAACAAGCTACAGATTCAACAACATACCCCACGGTTACCAGACCTCATTTGTTGGTGTACTGGACAGTAGGGCTCAGACAGCTACTACTGATGTGTGACTGACACTACCCCACACTTAACTGGGATAGCCACTCATGTACCAACACATCCATGAGTCATAACCTCCACTCGGCTGGATCAACCCATACACACCACCTCCAAGACCAACATTAACCTTGACATGAACACTACCAACATGTGACTGGTGTTCCACACCTGGGGTTATCCCCTCATTGGTGGATTCTGAACATATGCTAATCAACCTTGTTAGCCACATCCCGGCACCACACCCTTCACGGCATACACAGTACATGAGTACTACAACACCTACTACAGATGTCTTATGACAGCGGCTGTTAACGTCATGACACCCGTGCAGATGGACAATGCACTTACAAATGCTGAAACATACCCCAGTGCGCTTCATTAGCATGTACACGACTGCATGGATCATGCTATTCCACACAGAGCCATGATGGTACACACCAGATAACAGATGCCACTCTGGTGGTCAAGTTACATGGACATAATGTACAACAACAGGTGGAGGCTGTTGCACAGTGGTGTACAATCCCATGGGTGGGGTAGCTCACTGGTCAGCCTCGGTAGGGCCACGGGATCCCTCATCACATACTCCAAGACTAGCTACGTAAACATTACTGCGACAATTTCCGGGGTGTACCACAAGGCATTATAGTGGTATGTCAGTAGTCGTTGGCAACACCCACATCTGCTCTCACATACAACAGTCACTCAGGAACATTACAGACCCAGGTGATGTTGGCAACATGCTGGCGGATGGATTCAATGCTAACATTACACCCTCTCACTCACTACAGGGCCACAATCCATGCAGGAACATTGCGGTGTCCCTGCGGTCACACCTACATAGTACTAACCTGCACTCTATATGTCCTGGGACACTGGCCCCATGTCACCTTCCAAAGTCCCAGGCTGTGATGTCCACAAACCTCTGAATGACATGTCTCCCCACTAGGCCACCATATTCAGTAATAGCCTTGTATCAGACATTGTGGCCCCTGAATGGCACACAGCAACATTTATCACACTCTACACAGGTGGCACCACAATGCACGAGTGGGACTATAGTCCTACACACCTGAATGGACTGTTCTGCACGGCTATGGGGCACATCATCAATGACGTCATTCACAGAGACATTGTTGGGCTCCGGTCCTTTGATGCCACCCAGGTTGGACTTGTTAGGGCCAGAGCATGGCCCCTACACCTGGTGGACTCCTTTCATACAGTTACCTGCGTAGTTGATGATGGTACGGGAGTCCACACATCCTACATTATCCTCTCATTGCCTTTCAGCACCGTTCTCCATTCTGGTATTGACAACATACACATCCACCTGCACATCGTACCCTATGTCTCAGGATGTTATGCAACATGGCTCATGGACAGGACACACACAATGAGGGTAGCATACCATAGTGCCTACTGCATTTCAGTTATATTTGCCATACCACAGTCCTCAGTCATTGGGCCCCTCATGTTCAGTATATGCATCCCTGAGGTACAGGCTAGCACAGAGGGACTTTCCCTGCCTAGCTTTACAAACCCCTGCATACAAAGCACCATGATTGATCCACCAGCTGATACTGACTCCATCCATATGGATGTCACTGTGACAGATACCTGATATGAATATCATGGCCTCAAGCTGCATGACACAAGGTGCATGAACATCACCTTTGCATTACACCATTCACCCACTGACTATCACATAGGTGGTAGTCCCGTACATACATGTCACATTGTACATGTTTGTAGTACACACGTATGTCGCACCCACTACTGTGGTTACCATATTGCCACTGTGGCGTGGATATCCTTCTACGTGGCCACACTTATCTGTACTGGGTGTGTAGCTGGTACATAGGCACCCATTGTACCTCTGAACTCAAGACTTCTACACACATTCAAGGGTACACCACCCCATTTAGGGTGTACCTTACACAACAGCTACAGCTTTACATAGCACACCATTAACACGCCATGACGTTTATTGAGCTCCGACTGTTAAAGTATGCGGCTGAACTACGGACACCACGTCTGTACACATTTGCATACTACATACTCAGGGGTGACCTCTGCTGAACAGACAGGGCCCATGTCTACAACAATATTAATGGATATACTCCACATACGCGACATAAGCAAAAGCCACTGTGAGCAACATGCTCATGGATGTGTGCACACACGCAACAATGAGTGGGATGTGCTTGAGGGTTACATTCCCAAACCGGTCACTCACCATGCTTTGGAACATGAGTCCTATGTCCATCACGCAGGGGCACTCAGTAGCACTGTTCATGTGATACCTCCCTTGGTGGTTGGGAGACACATTTACACCAGGGATCACTGCAGTGGCTGTACTGTGCAGAGGTGCAGGTAACACATGGCTCTGCTGTTCACAGGACACTACCCCAGAGAGGTGCCACTGGTGTGAACACTGTAGTTGTGCTTAAACATAGACTTGCTAGACTGCATAGTACCTCACTATGAACCTGTGAAGCTATTACATGTCCTTTGTGCATGGTTACTTGGTAGCCCTTCCATTTAGATTAGCTATCATGCTATTGCAATGCCCCGTGCCTACAAGCCATATGTATCCTGTTATTGTACATGCCAATAGACGATACCTTTGGTATGCATGATATGCCTGTTATGCTGTGTAGAATATCTGACATATCTACCTACAATACTATACATTACACATAGTTCACATAGTATCCCATAATGCAAAGCATACTTGCACAGCGGGACCACCTTAGACATGTCATTGTCATTATATGCCCATACACATGCCTACTGTGACAGTATATCAACATATACTATCCCCTGCTATGGCACGTACTTGTTGGACATACCCTACCACTGACGGCGGGTTGTATGGAATTGTTCTGTTTAAAGCCCTCATGTAGCATCCCTTGTGGTGTCTGTGATGTGTACCTTGTGGCCCACTGCTGGACGCACAGTTTCTACATACGTTAGTATGCTCAGCAAGACATCACTACATAAATACCTTTTCCCACTTTATGCATTGCGGACACTTTTAATTAATGTAAACCAGGCTATACATACAGTAAACAATTAATAAAAAACGTGCTATACATAAACTTACATACTGAGTGTTCTACATACCTTGTTATCATTACGGACTTTCGTCTCTATCTGTCTCACACTGCTTAAACAGGTATTTTGTATGAGCATATGGTTTGAATGTCTAGCAAGTCATCCTTATATACGTCAATACCTGTAACATGTGGTTTCCTCCCGCCAATTGGTGTTCCTGAGTGACTAATTACTTGCATATCAGCTATGCAGCTACTCCATTCGCCAATTACGTGGCAACAGTGGGGTATAATTTAATTCTCCACTTGGGCGTTGCCCATTTGCCCTACCTTCGGGGAGATGGCCTGTATTGTGTTTTGTTATGTGTAATTGCAACTGCTATGCATAGAGACAATTATACTTTGGATTCATGTCCCCCGTGGATTGTGTGTGACAGCTAGAGTATGTGGTTCAACAAGTGGGTGTTCCTGTCATCCCAACGTCTGATAACAGACTATAGCAAACAAAACCTGTAACATCGCCGCTTTTTCCATTATATAAAGGCTGCAATTTTGCATGGCGCCTTTAATTGTATCTCTCACAAGGTATGTTGACGGTTTTGCAGATGTAATTGACTAACTGGATGTTTGTGCTGTTATTGCAGTCTGTATTGCTATAGTTTCTAGTGTGGGGGATGTCGGTGGGTGTACGTAGCATATACAGGTTTGTGGGGCTTGCATTTCTACATATTCCATATATATGTGTGTGGGCTCCGTCCCTAATTAAAGAGCTATCAGTTAGTAGACTTATGTTACGGGATTGTACATTGGGCCGTTGTTAATTGGTTTCTATATAGTATGCAGGTGAGGTTGATACTTCCATACCTCCAGAATTGCAGCGATATGTAAAGGGATATGTCTAACTGACAGCTATCCCGTGTATTTCTGTCCCAGATATTTGCAGTCATTGCGGTTGTGTTGGTAACAGAACCTCTTTGCCATGGGTTGCCACCTTTTCATATGGCCATTGTTGGACACTTGCGGGACACAGCAGTGTTTACAGGCCAACACATAGCCACGGGCAGTACACAGGTTAGCACATACTTTTATCCTCAATACATACCTATTGTGGGACTTTGGCTACTTATCATATTGCATGTAACATTTACGTTTCTTACATACAGGCATAACTATTTAATGCAACTATTACATTATATATGGGACATATTAATGTCCTACAATCCCGGACATTTGCCCTTTGTAATGTTTTATGTCAGGAAACACCTGCCCAGGGAGGGGCTGTCCCTCCTAATGTGGGACAGGTGGTAACTGTATGCCTACGGCTAGCTATACCCACACCTACCATAATGATCTACCTCTGAGTTGGCACTAACAGACACATGATGCAGACACACACACACACATTACAGTCACAAGGAGATGCACACGGCACCCTCAACACACACATACACAGACTATGGCGCTCACAAACACAGTTGAACACAGTACCTACGTGGACCGCAACACCGGCAGTGGTAACTAAATGTCTCTTCATATCATCATACTATTACTCGCGGTTGTACTGTTCCGGTACTGTGTTCTTTCGGTCTTTCAGCCTCGTGGTTACATATGTCGGTATGTTACACATTCCATAGTTGGCAGTATTCTATTTATTTGTACCTCCAAGGTGTTATGAATGTCGTTGACCTATCTATATATATTTTCAGATATCGCTGACTCCGTATATATCAACATATATCACTCTATCGCCCTTTCTATCTGTATTATATATATGTATATATGTGTACATATATATATATATATATATATATATATATATATATATATATATATATCTGATGGGGAAAGTGACAGGCAAGCTACACCTTTCATTGTGTACTTGTTGGTGTATACTGTTTCCTGAACTCCGCACGTTTGTGTCTGTACCTGTCACATTACACACCTGCCATAGGTTAGGGTTACCAGCTGTCCCACTCTGCGAGGGACAGTCCATCTTTGGGCAGTTGTGCCCTGCAAAATATTTGTGAACATGACAAATGTCCTGGGATTTTAGAACATACTTATTTCATATAGTTTATGTAATAGTTGCATAAAACAGTTATTCTGTATCTGAACCACCTATATGTTCTAGAAACAGAATAAGTAAGTAAACATTACAAGAATGAGCTTTTAACTAGGCAAAACAGTGAAGTTCTGAATTTCGTAGTGGCCGGGTGTATGTGTCGGCCTGCAGACATCTGACGTATGTCCCACATTGGTCATTTGAAGAGGTGGCAACCCTACCATAGGTACATCTTGCCTAGCAATAGTGTTAGGTGATTCTATACATGATTGCGTGTTCTACACCTGGCAGTGGTAGTTTTACCCTTCAGAGCAGGCGCTATTAGTATAGGGGTGAATAATGCTGGTTTCACCTGTTCTGGACATCATTGACCGTGATCTGCGCGATATTCGGTGTAGCTTATCCCTACTTTGCGCATATCCATATAGTCATATTTAAACGTCGCTTACCAGCAGTGGGCAATGCATATTCCCAGTAACGTGTGCTAAACATGATCTGCTGACCTGCATCCGACATGCATTACTCGTGCCTTCAGGATTACGTTACATCCCTTGCATGACGTGGGACCGGGAACATGCACGACGGTCACTGCATTTAACATATGGCCATCTGGGATTTGTACACATGTTATGTCATTTTGTACGTGGAGTATGCTATGGCTGTTACTCCATACTGCACTCACATGGGTAACTCAGTTAGTTTACATATTGATGAGTCCAGTTAATGGTATGTCCATGTGATGTTTACTGGATGTGCTCCGGCATTGGGTATGTATATCTCAGTGAGCCACACACGATACTGTGCTACACCTTCAAATGACTGTGGGTGGAGCATGCTGGGGTGACGAATACCTGTCATGGGTACACCCCATGCCTTGACACAACATCCATGATTATATTATGTGGAGCCCCTCATTAACGCAGCAGGGACTCTGTGCTGAGTGTGTGCAGAACAGTGCTTACACACATGTACTCCTACGATTGCCTCTGCTCCTCTATGCAACAGTTGGTTACTCAATGTTGTGGCAACAGCGGACACTGTTTGCCCCATTTGGTGTATGGCCTCTGACAGTCGGCCGTGAACCTACCGTTGTACCTGGGAACCTATACACACAGCACCACCATATGCTGATAGGCGCATGTACTGTTCAGGTGTTGACATTCCTTGTTCCTATAGCTGTTGTGTGCACAATGTTTGAGGGCTGCCTATGTGGGATTCACACAGTGGGCCACCTATACATTACAATTTACAGGTGGTCGTGCTTGTGTGCCATCCATTTTACTGTGTGTGCAAGTGGAGAGGTATGTCAGTCCATAGGGGCCTACACTGTCAGATTATGTGCTATACGTTCCCTCTTTGCCAAGGCGTAGGCATATTGGGCACGCCTCCGTCTGCCTACTGGGGCTGGCACAGTGTGTTCATGGTCTGAATCCCTCTGTGCCTGTGATGGCCTTGGCAACTGTGGTGGGCTATGAGGGCCTTCACCATTTTGTCCCTGCTGCAGCTGTTTCCGCAGGATCATATTATGTAGCATGGCACATACTATGACAATGTGGGCATACGTGCCTGGAGAGTACTGCAAGGCTCCACCAGATGTGTCCAAGCACCGGAACCATGATTTCAGCATCCCAGACACACGCTCTATGATGATTCTGGTTTGTGCATGTGCCTCATTATGGCGCTCTTGCATGGGTGTGTGTGCATTTCTGATGGGAGTCATCATCCATGGCTCCAGTGCATAGCCAGCATCCCCCACAAGGTGGCCATGTGTGATGTTCCCCCTGACAAATACCTGATACAGCTGTGAGGCATGCCAGATATGGGAGTCATGGTAGTTTCCAGGGCTGCCAGCACATACATCCATGATAATGCCCTGGGCATTGCACACGACCTGGCAGTTGATGGAGTGGAATCCCTTGCGGTTTATGTAGCGCCTACCATGCTCACTGGGTGGTGACTTGATTTGTATGTGCATGCAGTCTATCACACCCAGTACCTCCGGGTAGTGTGCCACATGGTGGAAGTGACGCATATTGCTGGCCAACTCCTCCTGAGTTCGGGGGAAGTATATATGCTCATTGGCATGTGGTAACATGGCATCCAGGAACTGGTGTAGTATCCTGGATGCTGATTCCTGTGAGATCCCCATTATATCTCCAGTTGGCCTTTGAAAGGTACCTGTGGCTAGTATTCGCATGCTTACACATACCTTCGTGTCCACTGGGATGGGTTCCCCTCTGTTATTTCTTGTTCTCAGGCATGGCCGGCACAGCTCCACTATTTGCTGTAAGATGTCCCTGTCCACCCTGTAACGCTCTACTATCTCCAGATCATGTAGCCCCTGGTAGGTTACCCTTGGTCTGAACACTCTTCTCCTCCTCTGGGGCCTGCGGTGGTTGTCGGCATCATCCTCCACAACACCGTCAGTCTCTAACACATGCTGATGAATCACAGCTATGGCAGCTCCCAACATGTACATTTAAAAAATTCCCCGTGTGTTTACACCTATGGTGCAGTGTTTGGGAATTCACAGGTGTGTGTAGGGTGCTGTCACACTTTATACTATTGTGCTGTGAACACCGATGATGTCATAGGGTGTATATGTACGATCGTAGCTACAGGGTATCTTATGTGTTTTACTACCGGAACTACTATTGTGGTGCCTTTGGTGTTGAATTACATTTGGCTGCTGTGGATTACCTCTTGACCTTCCCTTTACATTTCTGCACGTTCCACCTACCATTTTCTGGCATGCATCCAGCAGCCTGCTTTCATTTGTACTTTCCTAGATCTGGCGTATCTTGCGTAATGTGTGCTATTGCCGGTCTACTGTCGGTTTGCTTTGCTCTGCTATGACAGATCTCCTATCTTTGCAATCCAATGCCTCCCCTCCTTTCTTTGCATTCCGATGCCTCCCCTATCCTGTTTTGCAGGTTTCTGCAAGCAGACTTGACAGCTGCCGTCGATCGGCTGCCGTGAGTTGATTGGTGTTGATTGCTCATTAGTACGCCAATTACCCTACTTCGGCATTTCCTTCTTTTCTTCCCCTGACCTTCCTGTTTGTGCTATTGTTCGCGCTGCATGCATCCGCTTACTGTGTTTCGGGCACGTTTTCATCCCCGTACACATGCGCTTTTGGGCACCATGTGTGCTCTCAACTAAACAATTCTATACCTTCCTCCCCACCCCTGTCCTGCAGCTTTGCTTAGCAACAGCCAGGCCAGTTTGCATTGCTCCAATGTGCTTGCTGCTACGGTGGCACACCCCTCTGCTGATGTCATGAATCTCCTCTGAGCCACTCCTCGGTGTTATAGCGCTGCGCCATATGGTTGAACCTTCATCCGGCGGGACATTTGCGATTCAGTATTATCTGCCTCATTTGCATGGCATTGACTACTAATTCATAGTTACCGCGCCGAACACTGTTGTAGGCCCTTAGCAACCCTTGCACCTTGGTTGTGGTGTTCCATGCCTACTATTGTGTATTATGGTGTAAACCTGCTTTGCATTACATTGCGATTTTATGACATTTTTATATATTTTCTTTATGTTCCAGTTTGCGCACACATGCCCTGCGGTTGTATTGTTTGTTACTGTGGACATGACATTAAATATTGTTTTTTAGGTGTTGTGCATCTTTTCTTATGCCATTGGCTGTGTATTTAGCCATTGGCATATGTTAACTTTGTAATACATGAGTCTGGTCCGCTTCCATAGCTCCGATGTTCTGTTTGGGAAAATGTAAACCGTGTTTTTTGGTTTATATTTCCGTGGGCTTACGCTACACCTGCACCACTTTGTGAATCACGATCTGCCTTCATTTGCATGGTGCGACACTGTGCATGGGGTGATTAGCATACCTATGCCGAGGGCTACGCAGTTCTGGTGTAGGCCGGTAGTGCGTGTGGTATTGGATCGTACCTGAATCGCTCAACGGCCATATTTGGCATTATTCCACCTACGCTACGCCTGCGCCTGGTGCAAGCTTCATGAATCCTGGGGAATGTGTAAAGTGCAACTATCTTGTGTAATTTAGTCAAACCATGGTTATATGAGGAAAAGTTCTTGTGGGTGTGTCTGTTCACAAAGTGATGCCATTACAGAGTGCTTTTTGTACTGTAAAGATTTGCCTAGCAAGGTACTGCCATTTTGGGGACATTTTAGTGTATTGCATCTAGTCATTTTCAAAGTGCAGATACCCCAAAAGATATTCAATTTCAGCAACAAAAGTTTGATTATTCGCATTGTGCAGTTGCTTGATGTCTTTCTTGCATTAAGGAAAGGTGTTCCTTACAAGAGATTACAATAGTATTACACTGCTCGTTAATTGCTCAGTTACATTGTAAAGTTCTTGAATGTTTCTTAAAATGATGGGTTTGATAAGTGATGGTGCATGACTGTAGCATTCCTGCCTTTATCAATAATATTCCAAGCAATGACTTTAGCATTTCTGCCTTTACCAATTTTGCAAGCATAGTGAGTGGCGATCAATGACGTTAGCATTTTTCCCTTTACCAATTCCAAAAGTCAATGATTTTAACATTTCTGCCTTTACCTATTGAAGATTTCATAAGACATTGCAAAGTCCGACAAATTATTCTGCAAACTCTTTAAAGCATTAAAATGTTTGAAAAGCTATTCTGCAGAGTTTTGTACGGCATTGATAGCTCTAAAAAGTTATTTTGCAAAGCACAATAAAGCATTGAGAAATCTCAAATGTTATTTTGCAAAGTACAGTAAAGCATTGAGAAATATAAAATGGCATTTCGCAAAGCACAGTAAAGCATTAAGAAATCCAAAAAGTTATTTTGCAAAGTGCAATAATGCATCGAGAAGCCCAAGAGGTTTATTTTGCAAAGTCCAATTATCTGAAAGTACTATGAGGTTGTTCATTCACACAACTCCAATAAGCTTAAAGAGAAAGTACAGGTAGAGAGCACAAAAGCATTGGACATATTGTGTTTAGACCAATTACTTATGCACGTGTGTGTGTATTATTTGTACGCATTTGCAAGACCCTTCACTGGTATGTGTTAATATGGCAGATGGATTTCGAAAACCTCAACTTCTTGTGTTTGATCAGAATATTGCAGACAACTGGAGAATATTTGAAGAAGAGTACGAGATTTTCATACAAGCAGCTTATGCAGATAGAGATACATGCACAAGGGTGTTCATTTTGCTAGCAGGATCAGAGACCATAGAAAGAGAGTGTTCATTGTATATGCGCCAGCAGTATGTGAAGGTGAAGGTGCAGATCACCATATTGATGTGCAAGCTGAGTCCAGAGAAGACCCCGACTATTTGAAGTGTAAGTTCAGAGAAATGTGCAACCCCCCAGAAGAACATTACTTTAGGGAGGCATTTGTTTTACACAAGAAATCAGAAACCAGGGGAAACATTTGCAGTTTATATAACTGACTTGAGAAACAAGGCTAGAACATGTCGGTTTGGTGAGTTGAAAGATGAGTTGATAAAGGATAGACGTGTGTGGTATTAACAGGGCTGCAGTGAGAAAGATTTTATTTCGTGACAGTGATTTGACATTAAGCAAAGCAATAGAGATATGTCAGATCCATGAAGTGAGAGAAAGACATACAAATATGCTTTTGGGTGACAAAAGCATGGTTTCAGTAAGCTCTAGAGCAAACATAGACAGTATGCAACACATGGCAAACAGAAACAGGCCTAAGCAAAGGGCAGCGACAGGGTTTCCAAAGAAGGTACAAAGCTTTCCAGAGAGCTCCAGAAAAAGTGCAAGCTCCACTGCCAGCTCAGTGCAACACAAACGTTAGTCAGCAAAACCTAAGTCTAGCTTTATTGTTAACTGTCGCAATCGTGGTGCAAATTATGACTCTAAGAGAGAGAAGTGTTTAGCATATGGTCAGCAATGCCACAAGAGTAAGGAAAGGAACCACTTTCAAAAGGTTTGCAAATCAAGTAAGCCTCACAAGAAAGGTTGTACAAAAAAGCAAACTGATCAAGTAGAACTGAAACAGTCAGCTTTCTATGTGGATGGTGTATCAGTACTGGGAGAAAGAGATGATGCAGTAAAATTATTAACAAGGAGTGAAGTGTTTTGTACAGTTTGGATCAATAGGAAATCCACCGAGCTCAAAGCAGACACTGGATCTAAGTGCAATGTTATATCAGCAGACACATTTGCAAAAGTGAGAAACAAGGAACAACTTGATGTAACCAGCAGTGCAAGACTTGTTGGATATGGAGGTGAAGAAATTCAAACCGAAGGTTCAGTAATGCTTTCATGTTATTTGGCTGTGGACTGTTACAACTTATTATTCTAGGTAGTCTGATAACCAATGCAATCTTTACTGGGTCTCAAAGATAGTTTGAGAATGAATCTGCTTTCTTTTGCTAAAGAAGTTCTTCATGTGAGTGCAGCTCCAAGTTCAAATTTTTCAGAAGCCATTTTCTCAAGAGTATGCTGATGTTTTCAATGACAATTTGGGCAAACTTCCAGTTTTATATTCTATGAAGTTAGATCGCGAAGTCACTCCAGTAGTCAGACCAGCAAGAAGAGTTCGAATGGCAATGCAAAATAAAGTCAAAGCTCAGTTGGATAAGATGGTGCAACAAGGCGTGATTTGTCCAGTCACAGAACCAACTGAATAGGTGTCATCCATGGTAGCTGCTCATAAGAAAGGCTCAGATGAAATCAGAATATGCTTTGATCCTACAGATTTGAACAAAGCATTAAAAAGGCCATATCATCCAATGTGCACAGTTGAGGAAGTTGCAGCTCTAATGCCGAATGCCACTGTATTTTTTGTTTTGGATGCAAAGAGTTCATCTTGGAAAGTGATGCTTGATCGCAAATCCTCATTTCTAACTACTTTTGCTACTCTGTTTGGCAGATACAGATTTCTAAGTATGCCATTTGAAATAAATTCTGCAAGTGAAGTCTTTCAGTGTGCAATGGAACAATTTTTTTCAGGTTATCCTTGTGCCATAATAGTAGATGAATTATTAGTTGAGGGCAATGGCGAAGCAGAGAATGGCAGAAACTTTAAGAAAGTTCTAGACAGAGCATGTGATGTAAATTTGAAACTTAATCCTCTGAAGTGCAAATTCAGACTTCCAGATGTATCCTACATAGGACATTTGTTAACAAGTACAGGCTTGAGACCTGACCCAACTAATCAACTATTTTAGATATGTCAGCACCAGATAATGTGCAAGGTTTACAGAGTTTTCTGGGTATGGTCAACTATTTAGGCAAGTTTATACCAGATTTCAATGAGATGACAATACCTTTGAGAGTGCTAACATGCAAGAATGTTGTATGGTCATGATTGCAACATCATAAGGCATTTGATGCCCTTAAGCAGAAAATTGATACCCTACCTATGTTACAGTACTATGATGTGAATAAACCAGTTGTTCTGTCCTATGATGCTTCAAATTTTGGTCTTGATCCAGTTATTCTTCAAGAGGGCATACCAGTAGCCAATGCATCTAGGACATTTACTCAAACAGAGATGCATTATGCTCAAATTGAAAAAGAGCTTTTGGCAATAGTTTTCACATGTTCCAAGTTCCACTATTATATTTAAGGTCGAGCTATCCAAATTGAAATTAATCATCAGCCTCTAGTTACCATTCTAAAGGACCCTATGCATTTTGCTCCGGCGAGATTACAAAGAATGATGCCCAAATTGTAAAAGTACAATTTCATAATGATCTACACTAAAGGTAAATTGCTCTATCTGGCTGATACCTTATCCAGATCACCTAGAAGTACAACAGAACAGCTTGATGCTGAAACATTTGACTTTGATGTAATGTCAGTGCATAATTTTTTCACAACTAGACTTGATGAGTTGAGAGATCACACTATGACCGATCCAATTTCACAAACACTTAATCACTACATCAATGTTGGATGGCCATCTAAGCAATCTAATGTATCTCCTGAAGTGCAATTGTATTTCCTTGCAGAGATGAATCATTGATGGAAGATGGCAATGTAGCAACTGATATCTTTGAATAGAGCAATCAACACTATTTGGTTTTGGTAGACTCTTACTCGAATTGGTTTGAGATTGAGCTGCTACCCAACTTAACCTCAACAGCTGTTATCACTAAGCTAAAATGTCATTTCTCAGTTCATGGTAGTCCACACAAAATTTATTCTGACAATGGTACTCAATTTATTAGCCAGTTGTTTCAGAAATTTGCAAGAGAATGGGACTTTGTACATGTTACTAGCAGTCATGAATATCCTCAATCCAATGGTCTGGCTGAATGAGCAGTACAGAGTGCAAAGCAATTCCTTGAAAAGTCAAAGCATGACAATACCGATATATTTTTGAATTTACTTAATCTCAAAAACATACCTCGTAATGATATTCTTGGCTCAACTGCTCAAAGACTACTTTCCAGACAAACTAGAACTATGCTACCTATTTCATCAAGCGTGTTACAGCCTAACTCTAAGAACAATAAAACCATCAAGACTCGATTCTTGAAGAAAAGTATAATATTCAGAAATCTAGTTATGACAGATCGAGCAGATTAATTCGTTCATTGAGGGAAAGAGAAATGGTATTAATTCAGACAATGAAATGTTTTCATTGAATAGGACAGATAACAGGCATCTGTGCCAAGCTGAGATCCTTCTGGGTAAGCTCTGAGGGTGTGGAGTATAGGAGGAATCATAGTAATCTTTTTCCTGTACTAGAATCATCAGCATTGCAATGACAACACTGTATCTGTGATGCTGACTCTGAATCAAAGATTGAGTCAGACATTTTTTCCGGAACAGAATGCGTTCAAAAGTCTGATTCTGTTCCAGAAAGTAATTTGAACATTCCACAGGTCAACCATTTTGCACACACTTTTCCACCTGCTAAATCTGATTCTCAATTTTAAGTCACACAATATGGAAGCATTTCTAAGCCTAGTGTCGAATACACAGCAACACTGACTTAATTGTGTGTGTGTATATATATATATATATATATATATATATATATATATATATATATGTGTGTGTGTGTGTGTGTGTGTGTGTGTGTGTGTGTGTGTGTGTGTGTACTTAGTATTGTATAATGCATGCCTTTAGATTATCTATGATCTCTGCATGCTAAATAATCTCATGACAAATCGCATGATCTATTTTTCAAAGAGGGAGGATGTAGTTCAGAGTGTAGCGTGTGTATCCTATGTCTTTAAGAAGCATGCAAGGCTGCATGTGCACATATAAATTCCAGACAAGTGCAATCCCTAGTGCCATTTTGTAGAAGCAGCCAGTGAGTGAGCATGTATGATCGCAGTAGTTAGCTTGTATATAAGTTACTTAGTCATAGTCAATAAGTCTTTACAGTGATGTGTTTGTATAGAATAAAGCTGCTTAAACAGAACCCATGAAAACTTCTGTATTCATGTACTAACACAAAAGTGACATGGTGTCATAACTGTGATGGAAAAGAGAAGAACATTTGGAGCCATGAGATGTAAAGATGACAGTGAAGGTAAAACCTCGAGGAAACAGTGCAAGCACAAGCAGAAAGAATGAAAAATAATGAAAAGTAATACAAATTATTTACTCGATGCAAAGAGCCAAGAAAAGGCATTACCAGAGCACAAACTGCATTATCTGGCAACCAGAAAGTACAAAAAAGTTTGTTAACTAGTGAAATGTTTAAGATAAAAGTACTTGACAAAACAAATATGTTTAAAGTATAAAATGAAGATGTTTAAGGTAAAACGAGCATGTTCAAGCAAAACGAGTGTGTTTAAGGCAGAACTGGTCATGTTCAGAGTAAAATGAGCATAAAGAAAGTACGCCGGGCATAAAAAAGAAAAAGGGCTTAAACGAGCAAAAAGAATATAATAAAAAAAGAAAAAGAGCACATTAAGCAAAAAAAAAAAAAAAAAGGCAAGGCAACTGCTATGTTTGGGCAAAGTGCTGTTTTTGGGCATAACTATGACTTCATATTGTATCAAGGGCGTAATTAAAGTTATTTGAAGTATCTCACAGTGTGTAAAAGTGCTTAGAGTGTGTGGTTATAACTGTGCATGTATTTTAAAGAGTTCACTGTGTTTAAAGTGCAACTATTTCATGTAATTCAGTCAAACCATGGTTATTTGTAGAAAAGTTATTGCGCTGGGTGTGTCTGTTCACAATTGCTTCTTGTACTGTAAAGATTTTCCTAGCAAGGCACCACCATTTTGGGGACATTTCAGTGTACTGCATCTAGACATTTGCAAAGTGCAGATACCCCAAATTGGGCAACAAAAGTTTGATTATTCGCATCGTGCAGTTGCTTGATGTCTTTCTTGCATTAAGGAAAGGTGTTCCTTACAAGAGATTACAATAGTATTGCACTGCTCGTTAATTGCTCAGTTGCATCGTAAAGTTCTCAAATGTTTCTTAAAGTGATGGGTTTGATAAATGATTGTGCATGACTGTAGCATTCCTGCCTTTATCAATAAAATTCCAAGCGATTACTTTAGCATTTCTGCCTTTATCAATTTCGCAAGCATAGTGAGTGGCAATCAATGACTTTACCATTTTTGCCTTTACCAATTCCAAAAGTCAAATCCCAGGATTCAGCAAGTTCTGCACAGTGTGCAGGAATAGTGCAAGAGCTGCTGCAGGCAATATGGCCAATGAGTGATCCATGAACGAGCTCCCGGGACATGGAAGAGCGGTCCTACACTATTCCTGCACAGACACCACTGCTATATGCTAATTACCTCATTTGCTGGTGAAAACCATTCAAATGTGGTGAATTAGCAATCCAGGAAACAGGCAGGCATCTGTGTAGGAATAGTGTAACCTGCAGAAATGTATTAGGTTACTAACCAAATACATTTCTGCAAATTACAAAACGGAGGCATGACAGCTCCAAAGAAAGCATGTATTCAATGTTGTAGGCATGCCAATGGCCAAATATATGGCCATTGTCATGAGAAATAGTTGTAAAATTATAAAAATTAACTTCTATTTTTTTTTGCCTGATTTCAGCTGTTTAAGCTTAGGGAAGTGGCGCGCAAACACGATCGGCCCGAAAATAAGAAAAAAAGTTGGAAATAAGCTTTTAAACCCAAATCAGCATTTTGCCATGATAGTCAATGGCATGCATAAGACAACAGTACCAGGGAATAATGGTTGCTAAGGGGGGAGGCTCAGTGTGAGTGTGGTAACTATGAATTAGCATTCTGTTTTATGCAAATGAGAGGACTGATACTGAATCACAGAATTCCTCACAGTACTAGCTTGCCCCCAACCATGTAGGTGCAGCAACACCATGGTATAAGAGGTAGATTACCTCATAAGGGGGGATATCATGCATGCTGTAAGCTTATTGGAGCTCTGTGGCCTGTGTTTGCCTCTTAGCTAAGCACAGCTAAGGAAGGGTGTGTGTCTGAGGCTGCCTAGCAGTGTTTACATTGCCTAAACGGGTGTGTATGATGTGCACCAGATTTTAAACAAAAAAACAAAACAAAAAAAAAACCCAGCAAATAGCAGTTCTGTTCACATCTGAGCACTGGGTATGTGCAGCGCACCTCGGGACTTAAATGTAAAGGCAATGGAAGGGAAAACAGTAGTAGGAAGGCAATCAAGGAGAACAATCATAGCTGGCAGGTGAAATGTATCAGAATCAGCCAATTACACAGGCAGCAGCCCAGCCCAGCACACTACTATAAACTATGCAGACAACTTTCACTCTGGTTTTTCACACAAACACTACACCACTGGTGTACATAGCGGGGAGATTTTAACTGAAAAATCTAACAAAATGTTAGGGGCTGCTGTTGCTCTCATACCTCAATATGTAGAAGAGGCTGAGGGTGGTGTGAATGCTGATGACCAACTAACAATGAGGAGAGAGAGAAGAGTGTACAGACCTATAATAACCTACCAGGGGCTACATGACCTGGACATAGTGGAGTGCTATACGGTGGACAAGGGCATTCTGCAGCAAATGTTTGAGCTGTGTCGGCCACACCTCACACACAGAACCAACAGAGGGAACCCATCCCAGTGAATACCAAGGTATGTGTAGGCTTAAGAATAATAGCCACAGGTACCTTCCAATGGCCAACTGGAGATATCGTGGGGAACTCACAGCATCAGCATCCAGGGTGCTCCACCAGTTCCTGGATACCATGTCAGCACATGCCAGTGAGCACATATATTTCCTCAACACCCATGAGGCATTGATCAGCAATATGTGTCTCATCCACCAAATAGCAGAATACCCTGAAGTAGTGAGTGCAATAGACTGCACGAACATACACATCAGAGCACCACCCGGTGAGCGGGGTAGGGTCTACATAAACTGCAAGTGCTTCTCCTCCATCAACTGGCAGGTCATGTGTGATGCCCAGGGGATTATCTTGAATGTGTGTACTAGTAGCCCTGGAAGCTATCACGACTCCCATATCTGGCATATGACACAGCTGTACTAGTCATTTTCCAGTGGGGATATCCCATATGGCCGCCTAGTGTGGGATGCTGGTTACGCACTGGAGCCGTGGCTGATGACACCCATCAGAAATGCACACACACCCAAACAAGAACTCCACAATGAGGAACATGCACAAACCAGAATCATAATAGAGTGTGTGTTTGGGATGCTCAAGTCAAGGTTTCGCTGCCTGGACATATCCAGTGAAGCCTTCCAGTACTCTCCAGCTACATGTACACAAATGTTCATAGTATGTGCCATGCTACACAATATGATCCTGTGGAAACAGCTGCAACATGAACATCATGGGGTAAGGCCACACAACCCTCCACCATTGCCAAGGCCATCACAGGCACAGAGGGACTTGGAGGAGGAACAACTTGAGCCTGGACAGGTAGGCAGAAGGAGGCATGCTCAGTATACCCAGGCTTTGGCAAAGAGGTAACTCATAGCACATACACTGACATGGTAGGGACCCAGGGAATGACACCTCTCTCTGACTCGCACATACAGTAGAAGGAATGCCAAGCATGACACTACCTGTGCTTTACCATGTATAGGGAGTGTACTATGTGCGTCCAACATAATCAGCCTTCCAGCACCATCCTTAATACTGGAACAGCCACAAGGTAAGTCACTCATCCTATCAATTGCTGAATGGAATAGTATGCTCTGATAGTTGTATCTATAGTATGGACATGAGCATGCAAGGGTGGCTGAATGGTATGGCAGCAGATAGTGGACACCTATATCAGCAGCATGAAATCCATAACAAATACTGGTGTCAACATACTTGGCAGTACTAGACAAGGTGAAAAATCCCACTGCAGTGCATGTGGTGGCCCAAATGTGTGTCCATAGGACACACACATGCATGTCAGTGAGGCTCACATACACAACACAAGCATCAGCCAGCAGGACAGGTATAGATGACCATAAAGAAAGGCTGGGTTAAGGCCTCTAATTGATGGCAATGGTGAACAGTCCCCTCCAGACCTACAGAGAGAGACTACAACAGGTCTGGCAGTTGTATGTTAGTTCTGAAGAGTAAGAAGTCTGAAACTGAAATAAGTCAATAAAACCTAAGATCTGTACTCTATTGATATGCCTCCAGTCTACATGATAGGTCAAAATACAAAATGAAATGGAAGCCAACAGAGTACCTGAAATGCCAGTACAGTCATAGCAAATGTTTAAAGTCATCAGGTGTGCCCCCCTCCACAATCTTATGTAGAAATGCAGTAACAGTTACATGTGGGTTTAATAACAGTGGAGCACAGATTACCTGAGCTTGTCCAATTTACAGGATATATTGTTGCATGTGTACATTATGCAGGGATCCGTGTGTTAGATTGTTGTGTGTTTAATATTGTCTGGAAGTGGTCAACATGTAGGCATGGAGGGTTTTGTCTCGGTGGCCTATGGCCAGTACTGTTAATGACAGGGCCATGTTCCAACAACTGCAGTGCCAACCACAATGCTTCTCAGCAACACCCATGTCAGCAGTTGTCCATACTCACTGTCCACATGTCAGTATCTGTCACCATCTGAAAGATGGGCACGCCATGACTGTGGGCCCAGACATAGACACAATACACAGGTGGAAGTACCCTAGACAGAGTACATAAAATGTAACTGTCAACTGCACAAACCTTTGGAATTGTACATGCAGGTTAGCAGCACATTAGTTGTCTGTGTAGTATGGAATACTGATGTAGTCTGGCCAGTCATTAGCATAGGTTCATAGGTTTATACTAGGCTATCTGCCCTAAGGCATTTATAAGCCTAGCCCAAATTTTTGTGGCTTACGCCACCCCTTATATGAAAAAATACTGTGCCCATTAGTTTGTTGTGCCTCTGTCCAGCAGTGACACAGAGATGATTCCCGGGGTAAGACCACAAAAGGCACAGTTATGAAGTAATTAGAGACTGCATATGTCCCTGCACAAGGCAGCATAAGGGGAATGTCCTAGGTATATATGTGAGTCACCTGCAAGAAGCTTCCATATCACACATGCACTCAGCTCACCCCACCATCAGCCACATGTTTATCATAGGTCATATCCTTGCTGTTGGGAATGAGTACAATATGACCCCCACTTCTGTATGGGAATAACCACAGAATGCAGCATGCTGAAGACGTGTCCCATGCAGGTGTGTCCCTAGCTGTAAGCAGCACCTTGCCATCATCCAGACAAATTAATTAATATGGACAGGAACTATTGCCATTAACACCTCATACACTTACCCTGTCACCCCAGGGGAATCCAGTGTGTCCAAACCTGGGAATGTAGGACTGATAGAATGCACTGATCTGCTACAGATGGCCTGCATCACTACCGAATGGCCTACAGTCCTCTATCAAAGGCCTGTGCCTCACCCTTAGTGCCAATGTATGTTATCTCATGGGATCCCAACTAACAATATAACACAGTCAACAGAACATAAATGCAAGGCCGTGTTGAAAAATCCCAGTAGCATGCCCACCATGTCTTACTGCATAAACTGTGGACCAACCCCTAAATGCTGCTGGGATGAAGGGACAACTATAGGGATTCTTCTCAGATATCGCTCACATAAGGTTAGGAAGAGGATAGAATATCAGAGTGGGAGGGTGTAGAAGCATGGATGTCATGGAGTGTGTGAAGTCTGAAACTCTGATATGTGCCCATACTACCCCTGCCTGAAAACCCAGTAATGGGTGACTACAAACCTGCTCATAAACTACAATGTGAAGGGGAACTGACCATATATATAAGCCCTGCCTCTGGGTAACCTGGGTGAATCTGTGCAGCTGAGAGGTATGGCCACAGCAGGATATGGCCATTCTGTTACATTGATATATGTACAAACAGGGGACCCTCAGCCACCACAGTACCAAGATGTTGGACCATTTATACAGACCCATCAGCAAGTGTCTGCAGCTACCCCTCCAGAATGGCATGAGTTTGAAAGAATATGTAGGCTGCAAATCACAATACTGGAGACAACTTCATTCATCTTGTATTTCCCAGGAAATAACTGTGAGCAAATAAGTATATCTGTCAGCAGTTGATGACATAATACATCACAGTGTAAAACAGTACATATGTCTGAATATGTCTGTTAACACCAGCCATGTAACACAAGCAGCACAGACACAATAGTTACAGTATCCCACTATCTGTCACCCATTGTGACTCCATATTGTCAATTTATCTACAGATATCCTGCAGAAACAGGTTGCTAAATATCGGTGTAGAACACCAGACCCTGGACTGGAGTAGAACCTATGTGGAATAGATGCATACACTCAATGCAGAAGGTCATACTGGGCATGCCCCCACACTTTGAGAAATGAAGTCCATGTCTGACAAAACAGTGGACTATACATATCTGTCAGTCGCAGATGTCTGTGCACACACACTATATTTTACACAATTCATGCTTTGCACATACATTGGATAGGAATACTCACACATATCCAAGGCCAACACACTATAATATGTCAAACATACACATACAGAGATGTGGGGAAGAGCAAGACAGACAGTGACAGAGAGATTTCCATCATGAGGCCTGTCCAACCCACCACACATCCAATTGGTCAATATCACATGATGTGCTGATGTCAATCACTGTAGACATTGCTTTTTGCAGCCCTCATCCCTATTGTGTTTGTGGTGCTTATGATAACAGTGTAACACAATAGTACAAATCAGTATTCATCTAGCATTTGTATACCCAGTCCTGTCAAATGTAAAGTTGCGAGTGACTGAGTGTGTGTCTGTTTTTCCAGAGGAATGGTTTATGGCTCATTTACACACATACTGCACTTCCCATTGCCCATGTTAGTACTCCTGCTGATGTCAGTCACCTTGAATTAACCCTCTGGTCAAATCTTAGCTCAAAAAGCTGCATGGTGCTTGTGATGCATATGTAATACTGTAATACCATAACTTCCATGTCTGGGATTAGAACTCCTACCTAACTAGTTTTCTACACTACAGTATTGCATACTTATGTCCAAAAAACATCCAGCTCATTAAAAAAATAAATAAAACATGTTTAAAACAATCATTTTATTAAATAATTTAAAAAAGAACCATCCCCTATTTAAATGATTGTTTTAAACATGTTTTATTTCTTTTTTAGTTCATGAGCAGGATGGTTTTTGGACTAAGTTTTTAATTGTTGGATGAATATATATATATATATATATATATATATATATATATATATATATATATATATATATATATATTAGAGTGTTTTTATGATTTGTAAAAATGTTTCTTTAAGATGTTCTCAGAAGATTCTCTGTTAATGAGTATTGTTTTTTGATTGGTCTTTTCAAATAGTATTTATTGAAGGAGTATTGAGATGTATTTAGGATTGAAGAAGTAGTGTAGCTACACCACAAAAGCGCTTACTAGCTTTTATTGTTAATAAAAATTTACTGCTGTTTTATTTGAGACTGCTGTGCCATTGTTTGGTTCCTTGGATGCTTTTGTGGATTTGCTATAAACTGTTTTATTCCAACGGACACTTTATACTTGCTGTGACTTGTTTGGTGTTTTTATACATTATAAGGGATAGTGATATTGCTGACATTAGGAGAGCCCTGATAAACCCTCACCCTACTATCTCTGTGGCATGTGCAATAAATGTATATCCCCGTAGTAGCACTAATTAGATAGACAAGGGATTGTATTGCAGTCCTGGTCAATGTGTGATTGTGGGTATGTCAGAGCATTATCATGAGTTTCAGTGAGTACAATATCCAATGGGTGTGGGTGCTGGGTATACTGTCTTTACACCATGGTACCCCCGTGCATGTCCCAAGGTCCACTGTATGAGGACCGCTGTAACCATCAACCATACAGGTAACTGAATACACTATCCAGGCCAATGATGCATGTGCTGTGTACAAAATCTCTGTAACAGAATGGACTCACTGATAAGGTAGTTAACACTGCTTAACCCAGGTCTGTCAAATGTGTCTATGACTGTATGTGTTTGTCAATGTGTATATGACAGTATGTCATACTATGTATTGTTCATTAACACCCAGTACATCTCCCATTAACATACTATACAAGGCCTGGTGATGTTCTTCACTTAACAGGAAACTCGGGACACACCTCACTTTAAAAGCTCTCTGGTGTGTGCAATTAAAACCAAATACATTAGCAGCAATAAATACCTAGGTAGGGGTTTCTACTCTGAGTGTTGCCAAGTAAATGTATGAGTATGTGAAGGGATCTACTTCAGTTTGCAGAAAATATATGACCCAAGAGATCATTTTCCGAGAAATAACTGGCTAAAGGTAACATTTCAAAGCAATCGTCTTGTGGAAATACATTCAAGCAAAACTAGTAGTGGATGAGTACATGCCCTCCTCCCCACTGTGCAGCTGTACAGTGATACAGAAGTTGGCATATATACATGGGTGTGGTTATTGTGGCCACAGCCACCCACATTGGGGTTATTGTTGTGGGTATCCCCCCGCTTAGTGTGCTGTTATACTGTGCAGTTTATGTTAACAGGTTAAGTAGTTGTTAATCACACTATATGTGGTTCTACGCCCCCCCCCCACACCCTCCAAAGTGGGAAGCTGTGCCACACACACCAGCACACCTATGTTTACCAACTCCAGGATGGCACTACATTGGGGAAGAGGACATAAACCCTGCCAGCACCATCGTCAATGACATTAAACTGGTGAACTGATTATTTCCTGATGTGATGTTTAGGCAATTTGATCTGGGTGGAATTACATAGGCCAAAATGAGTTCACTGCAAAATGAAGTACATCCATGTGAACAGTATTCTCTGTGTATTGCATCAACACCAAAGCCTGTGTGTGTGTTTTATTCACGGACATTTGGTGTGTGCCACACAGTACACTTACAATTGTCCACTGTAGAAGAGCTGCTGACATCAGCCACCATGCACTCACCTGTATACACCTCTCAGACCTATCAGCCATGTGGCACGTGCAGTAACTGTTATACAGACCTGTTACCTGTGTTCAGCTGTACCCGGGATATGACATAGTCAATGTGTCATCACAGTGCTACACCCTTTGTAGGACAGGACAGCAGACCAACATCCAGCTGACACATAGACACCTAGAACACAAACAGAATACATTATGGGAACCACAATCATTCAGTGTTAATAACAGCTATAATGCATCATGGTTGGACAGCTGCACACCCTGACGAGTAAGCATTAATCATACCAGATGAAAACACGTTAAACAGCATTACATTTCTAAATCTTAGGACATTCACCACATGCATCAGAACCATATCAGCATGTCCCTGCATTGATGGTATGGATGACAGGGATGTGTCACAGGTATCATCATATGCACAGGGTGTGTTGCAGGTTTGCCAGAAGCCTAGGCTGAGCCATTTAGTTGACATCATGTGTGTGGGTTAGGGTGTTCTTTATTAAATGGGCTGTGCAGACGTGGGGTGTGTGTAGGTATGGAGTGGCCCCAGCTGTGTTGGTGAAGTGTGTGTATATGTATGCACACATGTCTGCCATGTGGCTGCCCAATATAGGGGTTTGTTGGACAGCTGCAGACCGTACATGGCAGGGTGTACAGTTCACTGTCTCTGGCCATGGACATGGGAACTGTGCCTGACAGCAGTTTCATGGGCACTACCAGGCAGAAGCCCAGATATGTTACTGTCCCCTGATGATGACAGTTGTGCACTGCATCCATTTCCCTGTTGGGACCGGTCAGGACCACGTGCACGTGGCCTGCTGTGTTGTGGTGTGGATAGCACCCCCCCTGCAGTATTGTTGCTTGTAATGCCACTACGGGAGTGGCTGTGAGTTGTTGCATGTACATGTAGACCTTCAACTGTTCGTGTTGCTGTCCTTTGTCCACGTGGCCACCACCCTACTCCCACTACATGCTCTACCACAGACAGCACACAGTCGAGGATTCCAACCATCTCACCCAACCATCTGTCCAGGACCTCTGCAAAATAACGGTGGGCACCTGCAAGATCATGGATGTTGTCACGTACAGCAGGAAGAGTAGCCCTCTGGAGCCTCAGACTCTGTCTGGTGTAACATTCCATACATGCCTGTGCCTCCATCATGGCCCAAAACATGTGTCTGGTGATACCTGTTGTGGCACTTCTTCCAGGGGCATGATGGCCAGCACCCCTATACATCCTCCCCGGTCATCTGACTATGGCTGCTGTGCACAGACACACTTACCATAGTCCCCACACTGTCCTGTCCTATGCCACAACCCACCAACTGTCCCTCATCTATGCCCACTGGTGATGGGGTATGTATGGACATCGCGACTGTGTGGCAGGATGGGGTGGATAAAAGTGGGATGCCAACTGATGGCAAAGCTTCAGCCGCTGACAACACTGCCTGTGCCTCACCATGCCTATCATCATTGTTAGAGTCTGTATGGACACTAACATCAGTTTGCCTGCAGGAGGGACCCTGACCCATCTCACCACCTGTGAGGGGGTAAACAAAAAATGTAATTTAAGACCTGTACATTATGGTTTACCTATACACACAGTCACACACATGCACACACACACACACACACACACACACACACACACACACACACACACACACACACACACACACGTGCACACATACACATATATACACTTACAGGTGAGGTGGCACAAAGATATTACACAGACCTCTCATTACCCAACAGTCAACATGCATGACATATGGCAATCAACAGCATGCACTGCAGCCATACTTAATCCTTGTTACCAACATTATACATCTCTGTGATACATGAGTTGTCTCTGTAGGTTATGCCCCTTCCCCTGGAACACACTGCACCCATGTACACAGTATTGCTGTGCACCTGTACAGCACACTGGCATGTACTACCTCACTAGTATACACACCATTGCTGAATGTGTATATGTGTGGCAGTTATGTTTACTCTGTTGCTCACAGCCCCTATGTGTTTGTCTGACACATACATGGGATGATATGAGGACTAATGTCAATAGTTAATGCCTGACCTCTGATTTGCAGATCTCATCATCAGCAGTGCATGTATGAGCAATGAAATCCAATTACACTAACAACCTTCAAAGCTTAATGTGGATATGAGGAATGTACACACCCTTGTTGACATGCCAGCCTCTTCCATTGTATGCAATGTGGCCACAATACTACATATGTTAACATTATACACACCTGATATGTGACATATGTCCTGTGCAATCCAGTACAGTATCAAACAAATGTGTTAGTCATGCAGATGGTGGATGAGATTCATACAATATGTGGGTTGCATAAGTTGCACACCCTTAACACAATGGTTTGTTGCAGCACCTTTTAAATGAACTACAGCAGTCACTATTCTTGGAAGGGGTATACTAACATGGCCCATCTTCACTTGCAATTATTTGGTCACTCCACCCTACAAATGCCCCCCCCCCAACTCTGTCAGATTGCAAGGTCAGCTCATGTGCACAGCCCTTGGAGGTCACATAGTGGCTTCAATATTGCTGTGGAGTCAGGGTTATGTCTTGGCACAGTTCATGACCTTTACTGTGTTCAGATACAGCAATTCTTAGCAAGCTTTGGATGTATGCTTCAGTTCACTGTTGTGTTTCAGTATGACTCCCCTCCCCATCCTCAGCCTTATTGCAGATGCTTGACAACTGTGGGCCACACAAGAATGCTATTTTGCAGTGTTCCAAATTCCAAACGCCATGTCTACCAGCCTAGTTCCTGCTAATGAACAGCAAACCTAAAGGTGTACACTGGCACCAGCAAGGTAAAAATGGGGATGGTGGCCCTGAGGTGGAGTGAGGTGTTGCTTGTGCACCGCATGAATCTTTATGAATACTGTCTATAGGTTTCAGCCTTGGTCTCATGACACCATTACACATTGCAACACATGCCTTTGGGAGACTTGATGTTATGCATATGCTATCTGTAGAGAGCCCTGGATGATGTTGCCTGTGGAACAACTCTTCCGTCTATTACCCTAACCTATAGGCTACACTTATGCAGATTCCAGGCAATTGTCAACACAGGTACTGCACAGGTAGTACTTGCTAGACATTCCTGCAAGTCCCTCAGTGTTGCTGCATATTTCTGGGCAGCCTCTGTGACCAGTTTGCGACATGTGTTGTCATCTGTTTTGGATGGGCATCTGTTTATTTTCTACATTAATGTTGTCCCATACTTCATGCACACATATATGACTGTCTGCACTGTCTGCTATGGTATATGCAATGGTGAGGTAAGGCTACTTTTCCCACTCCTGAATGCTACCTTTTAGATATGGGATCCATTTCATGGTTTGTAAGATGTGTGCAAGCCACGGCTGCCTCCATTGCAGGTGAGTGGGCAAATGTCATGGACATACTTCTTGGACAGCAGACCATTACTTGGTGTGACATTGAGGCCTTGTATTGATGGAAGGTGTATACTCAAGAAGAGTGAATGCTGTCAGTACCTCACAACCTGCTTCCACAATATATTATTTGGAGTGTGTGCACACATATGCTTCCAGTGTATGTTAAGGTATGTATTCCCCATATTTATTGTCCTAACATAGGATTCCATATTACACATCCATTGCTCATGTTAGGATCATATTACAGGTTGTAAAAGATGTGAAATGTGGTATTATGATTTGCCATTGTTTAGATCACGAACAGTTGCCATTGTAATAGTGGTGTATACACTGTTGCAGCCACTGTATAAGGGTAATGTTTCAGACATGTCCCTGCTGTGGGCCATTTGTCCCACCATTATGTTCATTTCTGTCCACAAATCTTGCACTGACAGGTTGATAGGTATACTGCAGGACTCTTACATACCCTTCAGATATGCCACCCCGGTGACCACTGTGATGCAGTGCAGTTAACAGCAACAATAAGTGAACATGTACAACATGCATTATGGGTAGGTGTGTTAAAGGTGTGCATGGCAAATAGCATGGCCATAACATGGCCAGTGTATTGGCAAACCTGAAGAAAACAACTCCATACTCACCAGCTACAGGCTGCTGCCCCAGTTGTATACCAGAGGGACCTAAGTAGTTGTGTAAGAGAAGTAATGTCAGTAGCTACACCTGTGGCATTGGTACAGGGTGGGAGCAGCATTTCAGCACATCAACAGTAAAACCCACAATACTAGAGATTATGCACATCTGTTCATTACTAGACTGCAGCAACAGACTATCTTATCTGACGTATGCATGTTGATACTTTACAGATGAAAATGGATAAGCAACAGTAGTCTACTAATGTACCCTGGGGCCTTTTCTGTATGCTCTTTGTCCATTGTGTGTGTGGTACCCACCTCCACAATGCTGTCTTCAACTTGTTGGCTTGGCTGGTGGGTGGGTGCCCCAAGGCTGATGAGGAGCTCCTCAGCATGTGTCAATGGGGGCTGGATGGCATGACCCCCACCTGTGGCTAGCTGGTCCCTCCTAACTGCAGTGGCATGCTGACGGGTGTGGTGGATCAGATCCATGCAACAATGCTACACATGCTCTTAATTGCAGTTGCACAGGCCGACATGGTTTACCATGTGGATGAGCTTGTTCCACATGATGGTCCTCTCCTGCAGATCCTGGGCCCTGCACCCGAAGATGATGGCATGATGGACTATGAGGAACTGGATTATAGCATAATTTTCCAGGGGTGTGTATGTGGGCAGGCATTCCTGGGACATTGTATGTGGAAGGCATAAACAGGAAAAAAGTCAGAGGACCTCATACAGTTATCCATGTGCACATCAACAGTGGATATTACTTGCAAATAATCCAGACTATACAATAACACTGTAAGCTATCATGGCTTGTACATCTTGTATTACACTCCTGGTCCTGACCTGTCCAGTTCCCTCAATGTTGGACACTTAATGGCATAATCCACTACACACCATTCATTATTGTGTAGAGGGATAACAATGGCCATCTTCCATGTGGATGGTGGCATGAGTGTGTTTGACTGTAGTGTATGATGGGACTGTAAGCACATGCCTGTGTTAATGTAGGAGGCAAACTGTGATGTTCTCATGCCCCATGGAGACTTGATGTTGTTACCATCAGTCAGCATTATGTCTTTGCTCACCACTGATGTGGGCAGGAGTGTGGGTGATGTGCATATCCCTCTGTACTACTGCTGTGGACAAGGTGCAGGTTGCCTGTATCCATGGGATGTATGTATGAGGTGTGCTTTACCCCCAGTACAGGTTGACTTGTGTTACTGGCTCTGAGACATGTTTGCAACTGGCCTTGGTGGTTTGCATATGTCTGATTTCTAGTCATAGTCAGCCTTACAGAAGGTCACCTGTGAACCTACATGCTTGCTCAGATAGAAAAGAGCTTACTTCCAAGTTGTGGTCTGCACCTATGTGTCCCTGTACAGCCGCTGTAGCAACCTATTATGTGCTTTATGTCTTGGTGGTGTCCACCAAGGGGGGATTACTCTATCATTGGTGGAGGATGGTTGTACAGGTAAGGTAAGGTACTGCTGATCAGCAAAGATGTGGTAAAAGTGCTCAAAACGTAACTAGTATTCCAAAATTAGGCACAGGAGACCAGCAGTTCCAACACACAAGTGATTTAATGTTCAAACAGCAAAAGGAACACACATCCACAAATAACATAAACACTGATAAAAACACTTCCCCTTATGTTTTCATCTCATAGAACTTCATCAGATCATCTGCTTGACATGTATGGCAAGTCTATTCCATGGCATGGGCAGTCTCTGGTTATGAACCTGTCCCTCCAGCATATGAGAAGTAATACTCAGTACAGTAAGCCAGTTGAATGTGTGTGCACACACTTATACTGTTATGTTGTGTAAATACCTGCTGAGATGATTATAGCATCCATTTGTCTTAGTTTATATTCTAACGTCATATAACATCTTCACTTGGCAATGGTTGCTTACCTTCCCTGAAACAGCTTTGTTTCTTTTTAAATAGGATTGTACAGGTTATGGGTCACGTATGAGGTGAGAAATGTTTTGACATTACTTCCTGTGGTCTCATTAGCATACAGCACACATACCTGGCATTCCAACAGGTGTGTGTACACTTTGATATCCAGTGTATATGGGTGTTGATATAGCTGCTAGTGGTAGGCATGGACAGTGGGTCATAACACAGTTGTACATTTCTCTGATTACTACATGATAAGCATGCCTGCTGTAGTAGCCATGTCAGTGTCATGGCAATGCAACAATCAGTAGCAGTACACGTTTTATTTTGTTGTATGAAGTGACAGTGGGTGTTGTCCCTTTATGTTTCCTGTATGGAAGACATCCTTCCTGTGTGTGGGCAGTGATGTTGCAGACAGCAGGTAGCTATACCTCTTACAACAGGACTAGCGGACACAGGCCAACTACATGTTTGTATAAGGTTCCAGACCTAGAGACAGTGTGTGAGTATTGCTGTTATATGCATTGAATACTGCTAGTTTTACAGGGTTTGTGTCTATATGCTAGTTTTGCATGGAATGCAGTCTGTCTGCACAGCTCTCAACTGTGGGCCTATCCACATGATGGCCAGAGGATTGGCTGTTATGTTTTCTCTGTCCCCACACAGGTCTTGTCCCTGTGGCATTCTCTCCCTTGATTGCTATCAGTACATGGCAACGTCCATTTGTGTTTCTGACTTCATATTCCTGAGTAAGATTATGTTGCAACCAATCCTGTAACACAAGAAAATTTCACAGTGTATAACAGCAATATTTCAAATATGGCCCTGTGTTTCAGCCTCTGTCCTGCACCTATATACCAGGCT
Source organism: Protopterus annectens (assembly GCF_019279795.1). Lineage (NCBI taxonomy): Eukaryota > Metazoa > Chordata > Ceratodontiformes > Protopteridae > Protopterus > Protopterus annectens. The sequence continues at coordinate 1,374,168,378 of NC_056729.1, forward strand.
TGTTCCAGATGCCATGCAGTAAGAGGTTGATAGTTAATGGTCTATAATTATTTAGTGCTGACATTCCTGCTATTATTCCAGTAATGTTGTGGACTCCCACACAAGTTGTGGGGTAGGGTCCATATATATATATATATATATATATATATATATATATATATATATATGAAGGCTACAGCTGGAAAAACATGTGTGACCCTGTACAGTCTGGAAGTCAGTGTATGGAGAACACTGTTATATGCCCTTGTAAGACATTTTATGGGGGTGGGGTAGTAAATGTTTTTAACCTAGGCTGTTACAACATGTGAGGAATATCAGTAATAAGAAACATTAAGGTATATGGCTGTACATTTTCATATGTTTCACCATGGGAACAGTGGTGGGATAGAGCTTACTGTCTTGCACACAGTTCTGTTTGTCATTGTGATAGTGAAGTTTTAAGATAAGCATTGTTATGTAATGGATACATTTATATTGTGACAACTGATACTTTTCCCCTAGGGTTTGAGTACAGAGTGTAATTGGAGGCTGTTGAACTACATCTGTAATTAAGTGTTGATTGATTCTCATCTTCAAGGCAAGTGTGTTTTTCACTGTTGTACTACTTGATGGCTTTAGCCTGGACAGTAAAGTATTTTATGTTTTGCAGATTACTGTATCATATGTTTTCTTTGAGAGTTGTATTAATCAGTTATTATGTATTTCAAACACCTAAATGCTATAAGAAATGGCATAAACAACTGCAATAGTACATAAATAAACATTTATATGTATGCAAACTGAGTGTGGTGTCATGTCCTTTGCATTGTGTGTGGGTATATGTTTCATGCAATAATTCTCATTTGTATAAGAAAGAATCAGACACTGGCCATTTGAAAAGGTGGCAACTGTAGGAATAATGGCTGTCTGAAATGCTGTGAACCCTCTATATATACTCTCTTTATATATATCTATAAGTATTAATATATTATATGAGTGTGTGTGTGTGTGTGTGTGTGTGTGTGTGTGTGTGTGTGTGTGTGTGTGTGTGTGTGTGTGTGTGTGTGTGTGTATATTGGGTGTATATTACGTCATCGAATACTAATGTATTTGAAAACGTAATAGTCGACCCATAAATGTCCAAGTCGTAAAACTTTGAACATTTACAAAAAATACAAAAACACGCCCAAGCAAATCATTTCAACACTGTAAGTCCACCTGCACCCCCCCACCCCCGCTACTTAAATATACCAACTCTGAGATTGCCGTGCAGTGTAGACAATGGAAAACTTCCATTTCTGCACTGTACTGAAATCTCCATTGAAATGTTTGACATTGTATGACTTTGACATTTACAGGTCAGCTATTATGTTTTCGAATACATTAGTATTTAATAACATAATATATATATATATATATATATATATATATATATATATGTGTGTGTGTGTGTGTGTGTGTGTGTGTGTGTGTGTGTGTGTGTGTGTGTGTGTGTGTGTGTGTGCATCACTAGAATGTTTAGTGCTTCCACATTGTACATTCCCTATGGTAGACTGACTGTTCTGCATGATATGTTAGAGAAATCATCCCACCATTTTATAGCTGAGATGGCTTACTGGTGACTTGTTGTGGCTATGTTGTACAGGGTTCTGGGTTCAAAATTGTAAGTGCTGGTTTGTTGCAAGGCAAATCAGTTCAGCTGTGGCAGAAGGGATAATTACAAGAGATCCCTATTCTGGGCCCCTTCACCCCCATTTACTGTGCCTTTGGTCAGATGTTTTGCAGTGAGAGGTTCAGAGTGTGGATCCGATGTCCGAATGCTATATATATATATATATATATATATATATATATATATGTGTGTGTGTGTGTGTGTATATATATATATATATATATATATATATATATATATATACACACATATATAAATACATTTTTCCTACAGTTGAATGACTGTGCTGCATGATATATTTGAGAAAACATCACACACATCTATGACTCAAATGGCTTAGTGGTAATTTGCTGTCCCTATGGTGTGCAGAGTCCTGGGTTCAAGTCTTGCAAGGGCTGATTATTTTGTTGCTGGGCAGAATAAGGGTTGTTGGATAAAGAGTGATTAAGGCACTTTTATGGAGTTGTAAGCAGGTTTGCGTGAGTTTGCATGGTGGTAAGCAATGCTAACCTCTTGTTAAATATGCTTGCAGACAGCCTGAAAATTGCTTAATCTGTGTAGGCATTGCTTAGCACCACCCAAACAGGTTTAAACCTGCTTACTACTGCTTAAATGTGCTTACTCCCACTTACCCCCACCCTAATTTCTTTAAAAGAAAAGAAAAAAGGGGCGATAGGAAAGTGGTGAAAATGGTGCACAAAGAGGGAAAGACTATAGGGAAAGTAGCTATAGATGTGCAGGATGGGGATAAGGAAGGTCCATAGCTGTCCATTTCTTCTACAGCAACAGCTGTGCATATATACTGAATTTGGATGTATATTTAGACACTCAAACCCCTGAGAGAGGGGGGAGGACAACAGTAATGTGTTGTGAAGCCAATTAGACCAGATTACATGTTTCCAGTTGACGTGTATGTGAAATGGACAACTATGTAAGCAATTCTTTGGGGGGGAACAGATTGCCCTTTTTTAACACAGTGGGATGTTGAGGAAGGATAGTAGGTACATTTGGGGAAATAGGTTGGGTAGGAAGGAAGACAAGACAGACAAGACAGCATGCAGGGGCAGTATATGACACATGTGGGGGTAAACACCTTGGACAGGGAGGGGTGTTTGGAAATTTGAAGCCCATGAGCCCCCAAATGGAAACAGTGGGACTGAGGTCCCCACCTATGGGCAGTCACCACTGAACCTTTATGGCCCCAAAGGTGACTGTGCTGGGGGCTGAGCAGGAGGGGCAGGCTGACCCTCTAAATGTGCCACGCGGCCCTTAAGCTGGCATAGCAGATCTCCAAACTCCCTTCAGAGCTCTCTATGCACCAATCCACGGACCTGACTTTGGGTGACAGGATCCTGTCTGCACCCACTCCCAGGGTGAAGACAAACCCTGTCCCCTGAGATGGTTTTACCTGAAGGTGGTGCAGGACCAGCAGGCGCGGAGGTCCCGAGATGGGTCCCAGATGTGCTGGGGCCTGGTGCCACGGCCAGATGAGGTGGGAGAGGTGGGTCTGCTGGGACCAGTCTTCCCAAATGTGCTATGGTGTTGCAGTTTTAGAACATATGTGGATTAGTAATAGTCAACACAATCCAGAATTAGTTATAACAGCATGCATAGATATTCCCATTAACTCAGAACACCAGATTTGGAACAGTTGCATAGCAAACAGAACACATTCATATATGGAACCACAGTGGTCATTACAACAGCATGCAGGTTACATTGATAACAGGCCACTAATGATTGTATTTCAACATGGAACATTAATAGAAACATATTTCAATATTTGTTGAACAATAGGACATATGTCCCAACAGTAGGTTTCATGTAAACATACCCATTGATTTGTGTGTTTAGATTATTGTTGTAGATATGGTGGGGGGGGAGATGTTAATTAACAACTTATGTATCCTTGCAATACTCACAACTTTAATGATAATTGCTCTAATCAGTACTCTGCAGGTATTATTACAATACCCTAAGGCCTTGGTTTGGGCAGTGGTATGTTTGTACACAGTGTATACTTCAACTGAAATAGTTAAATTCTGCTTCTCTTATCTGGTAGACCTGTGGAGGGATTGTTTGTTAACACTACCTGACTGTTTCTACACATATTTCCAGATTCCTAGTTGTAATTATGCACATACCTCTCAATCTCTTAATGCACAACATCTGGACTAAGCTTGACAACATGGGTGTAGAAATAGCAACATATTTTGAATATTGCTCTTATAACCTTTTAGATAGTTGCTAGAGTAACAGGATTTGTTTTAGTATACATTTTCTAAAGGATTTGAAGTCTGGCATTCAAATGTATGTCATTATTTGGTGACTACAATCCAGAGATCATCCCACTGATTTGCCAGGAAAAAAGAGGAACAGGCCAAAAATATGAGCCAAATATCTGGACAGTCTAGGAAAATCTGTACAGTTGAGAGGTATGATTTTGCATACAGCTTACTACCACTGCCAGAATTCGAACCATGGCTGTGTCTGCTTAAAGTACAACAATTTCTGTTTCATCAGAGTGAGCTATTTAGACCCTGGTGTCTGTTACTTCAGTGTTTTCTGTCTAAGTATATCTCGGTTGTACAATCTGACCTTGTAATTACAAGAGTCTTATACAGATATTCCTAGACATATTTTTATGTAGTACAGTATGAGAAACAGTGGTTGACACAACAGTACTATTCCGATATCAGATGTTGGTGAATGCTACATGTCAATCCATACAATACCAGAATAAACACTACCAGACAGGATTTATATCTTTATTGCCAGGCAGTTACAGTTTTCTCATCTGACAGACCTGTGGGGGGAATGTTTGTTAACACTACCTGACGGCTTCTACACATATTCCCTGATTCCTAGTTAATATTATGCACATACCATTCAATCTCTTAATGCACGCACTCTACACAAAGCTTGACAACATGGGGGTACAAATAGGGACATATTTTAAATATTGCTCTCATAAACTTGGAGAGTTGCTAGAGTAACAAGATTTTTTTTAATATACATTTTCTGATGGATTTGAGGTCTGCAAATCAAATGTATGTCATTATTCTGAGATCATCCCAGTAATTTGCCAGGGGGACAGAGGAACAGGCCAAAAATATGAGCCAATTATCTGGACACTCTGCAAAAATCTGTACAGTTGAGAGGTATGATTATGCGTACAGCTTACTACCACTGCCAGGATTCGAACCATGGCTGTGTGTGCTAAAAATACAACACTATGAGTTTCATCAGAGTTAACAATTTAGAAACTGCTGTCTGTTTCTTCAGTGTTTTCTGTCTAAGTCTCTCTTGGTTGTACAATCAGACCTTGTACTTACAACAGTCTTATACAGACATTCCTAGACATATTTTTTATGTAGCACAGTGTGGTTAACACAACATTACTATTCAGAGACTGCAACACTAAATGCCATACAATACCAGAGTAAACACAACCAGTCCAGGATTTGGAACTTTATTGTCAGGCAGTTATAGTTTTATAGAAATATCACCTATATGGGACTATTACTGTCATATTGTCTGGTTTATTCAGTACAACCCATACACAATTTTTATACTGCCAGGTGACTTTCTACTACTTTATATTTATTTGGTATGACTACTACAAGCAGGATTGTTACTCAAAAGCCTCGCAACACAGCCTTTGCAGCCTGTTGGCATGGGCTTTCTGATTTACAGCCCGCTCAGCTGCAGCTGTAAATGGAATAGAGAAATATTGAGCCATACCTATCCATCACATACACAGGCTGGACTTTGGTAAACATTTATTGATATGAATACTTATACACTGCTGGGACATCACCTCTCTGCCTTGCTTCTTGGATCCACTCATCCAAGAGCTTGCTCTTTCTCTGTTTCAAGTCAGCATAGTGGTAGCGTACCTGCTCACCAGTCCAAGGGATACCAGTGGCACTGGTGAGATCACAGGTGAGACGGTCCCAGGCTTCCACTTTATATTGGGAGACCTGGTACTGTCCCTGCAGCAATCTCTCATCATAGTTATTTACCAGGTGTCCTACCATGACCTTGGACTCCTGTATGCCCCAGCTCTGTGCCCAGAAGCGTATGCCCTTGCCAACACCTGCCATACTGCCTACAGTGGGAAACTGCATCCAGTTATGAACTGTATTCCCGCCTATAGGGTTTAAATACGGCCAATTTCCCACCCTTTGCCATGATTGGATGGTTTTGAATATGCTGAGCTAAGCTAAGCTGCAGACAAACCTGCTTAGCTAAGGTTGGCAGTGCTTAAAGGGACAGGTTCAGCACTGCTTACCAATGGGCAAATCCACTTAGCTGGGCTACTAATTGCTTAGCAGTCATATTTACACAATGCTTACACCCGGTAAGCAGAGTAGTACAATGCTTAGCATTGCTTATTTTTTTATTTTATAGACTATCTGCTGTATGAGATAGTTTCATCATTCATTACATATTATAAATTTGTTTACTGTCCCTGCCATCCCCCAATGTGATTTCATTACTTTTATTCACATGTGACTATACTGTATGGGACAATTGTGTTTATATGGGGGGGTTCACAACTTTATTAAACTGACACCTCACATCTGGACCTACTACAGTACTCTGGTTAACAAATATATGTTATTTAGTAGCTAATTATAAAAAAATGTTTCTGTACTGCTTTCACGTGTAAAATGCAAAATGCTAACAGTGGGGATCGAACTGGGAATAGTTGCTTATAAAACCTATGCTCTAACCACTACACGCAGTATTGTTTATGTTGGATATCTCTTAATATTTAACCTCTTGTGCCATTTAAGCTGGACTAAGCATCGCTAAGCAATGGGCACACCCGCACAGCTACACTTAAACTTTATTGCATTTATAAAAAAAAATACTTGCTGTGTTTTTTATTTGTACCCTTCATAATATCCCTGCTAATGCTGAACCTGTTATTCTATCAACTTTCTGCTTTGTGGGATGATTTTTCCTTTTGGATTTGTACACATTCCTTACTCTGACTGGTTGGGAGGTGTGCGCTATGTGCTTACGCTAATTGTGTTATTCTATCAACTTTTGCTTAGTAGGGACAATTGTCACTTATGGCTTTGGCCAGATTTCTTATCCTGATTGGTTGGGGATGTTACGAGTGTTCTCGCTCATTTTAAATTGCCGAAAGGCAATTCTGGAGTGCAGTGGTTGTGTATATTGTGAGAGCTCTCCTCTCAGACACACCCCTTGCTCTCATACATGGAACCATTCCTGTTTTAGAGCATGGCAGAACGCCTTCATACATATGCATGGTGCCCTCCTGTGCTGAACTAGAACGGCCCCTGCCATGCAGAAATAACTTATTCTTGCATGGCTGCTTGCAGAATCCGTGGGAATGATTTTAACATTTCTGCCTTTACCTACTGAAGATTTCATAACACATTGCAAATTCCGAGAAATGATTCCGCAAAGCTCTTTAAAGCATTACAAAGCTTGAAAAGCTATTCTGCAGAGTTTTGTAAGGCATTGATAGCTCTAAAAATGTATTTTGCAAAGCACAATAAAGCATTGAGAAATCTCAAATGTTATTTTGCAAACTACAGTAAAGCATTGAGAAACATAAAAAGCCATTTCGCAAAGCACAGTAAAGCATTAAGAAATCCAAAAGTTATTTTGCAAAGTGCAATAAGGCATCAAGAAGCCCAAGAGGTTTATTTCACAAAGTCCAGTTAACTAAAAGCACTACAAGGTTGTTCATTCACACAATTCTGATAAGCTTAAAGAGAAAGTACAAGTATAGAGCAGAAAAGCATTGGGCAAATTGTGTTTAGGCCAGTTACTTATGCACATGTGTGGGTGTATATTTGTATGTATTTGCAAGACCCTTCTCTGGTATGTGTTAATATGGCAGATGGATTTCGAAAACCTCAACCACTTGTGTTTGATCAGAAAATTGCAGACAACTGGAGAATATTTCAACAAGAGTACGAGATTTTCATACAAGCAACTTATGCAGATAGAGATGCATGCACAAGGGTGTACATTTTGTTAAATCTAGCAGGATCTGAGGCCATAGAAAGAGAGCACTCATTTGTATATGCACCAGCAGTATATGAAGTTGAAGGCACAGACCGCCATATTGTTGTGCAAGCTGAGTCCAGAGAAGACCCCGAGTATTTGAAACATAAGTTCAGAGAAATGTGCAACCCCCAGAAGAACATTACCTTAGAGAGGCATTTGTTTTACACAAGAAATCAGAAACCAGGAGAAAAATTTGCAGCTTATATAACTGACTTGAGAAACATGGCTACAACATGTCGGTTTGGGGATTTGAAAGATGAACCGATAAAGGATAGACTTGTGTTGGTATTAATATTGCTGCAGTGGGAAAGATTTTACTTTGTGACAGTGATTTGACATGAAGCAAAGGAACAGAGATTTGTCAGATCCATGATTTGACAGAAAGGCATACAAACATGCTTGCGAGCGACAAAAGCATGGTTTCAGTAAGCTCTAGAGCAAACATAGACAGTATGCAACACATGGCAAACAGAAACAGGCCTAAGCAAAGGGCAGCGACAGGGTTTCCAAAGAAGGTACAAAGCATTCCAGAGAGATCCAGGAAAAGTGCAAGCTCCATCACCACCTCAGTGCAACACAAACATTAGTCAGCAAAACCCAAGTCTAGCTTTATTGTTAACTGTTACAATTGTGGTGCAAACCATGAGTCTAAGAAAGAGAAGTGTTTAGCATATGGTCAGCATTGCCACAAATGAAAGAAAAGAAACCACTTTCAAAACGATTGCACATCAAGTAAGCCTCACTCAGTTGTAAAGAAAGGTTGTACAAAAAAGCTAATTGATCAAGTAGAACTGAAACAGTCAGCTTTCTATGTGGATAGTGTATCAGTACTGGGAGAAAGAGATGATGCAGTAAACTTATTAACAAGGAGTGAAGTATTTTTTACGGTTTGGATCAATGGGAAATCCACAGAGCTCAAAGCCGACAGTGGATCAAAGTGCAATGTTATATCAGCAGACACATTTGCAAAAGTGAGAACCAAAGAACAACTCAATGTAACCAGCAGTGCAAGACTTGTTGGGTATGGAGGTGAAGAAATTCAAACTAAAGGTTCAGTAATACTTTCATGTTATTTGGCTGGGAACTGTTACAACTTATTTTTCTAGGTAGTCTGACAACCAATGCAATCTTTACTGGGTCTCAAAGATAGTTTGAAAATTAATCTGCTTTCTTTTGCTAAAGAAGTTCAACATGTGAGTTTAGTTCCAAGTTCAAGTTTTTCAGAAGCCATTTTCTCAGAGTATGCTGATGTTTTCAATGACAAACTGGGCAAACTTCCAGTTGTGCATTCTATGAAGTTAGATCCCAAGGTCACTCCAGTAGTCAGAAAAGCAAGAAGAGTTCCAATAGCAATGCAAAATAAAGTCAAAGCTCAGCTGGATAAGATGGTGCATCAAGGTGTGATTTGTCCAGTCACAGAACCAACTGAATGTCTGTCATCCATGGTAGCTGCTCATAAGAAAGGCTCAGATGAAATCAGAATATGCATTGATCCTAGAGATTTGAACAAAGCTTTAAAAAGGCCATATCATCCAATGTGCACAGCTGAGGAAGTTGCAGCTCTAATACTGAATGCCACTGTATTTTTTGTTTTGTATGCAAAGAGTTTATTTTGGAAAGTGATGCTTGATCGCAAATCCTCATTTCTAACTACTTTTGCTACTCTGTTTGTCAGATACAGATTCCTAAAGATGCCATTTGAAATAAATTCTGCAAGTGAAGTCTTTCAGTGTGCAATAGAGCAATTTTGTTCAGGTTATCCTTGTGCCATAATAGTAGATGATCTATTAGTTGGAGGTAATGGCAAAGCAGAGCATGACAGAAACCTTAAGAATGTTCTAGACAGAGCACGTGAAGTAAACCTGAAGCTTAATTCTCTGAAGTGCAAATTCAGACTTCTAGAAGTATCTTACATAGGACATTTGTTTACAAGTACAGGCTTGAGACCTGACCCAACCAATCAAGTATTTTAGAGATGTCAGCACCAGATAATGTGCAAGGATTACAGCATTTTCTGGGCATGGTCAACTATTTAGGCAAGTCTATACCATATTCCAATGAGATGACAGTGGCTTTGAGAGTGGTAACATGCAAAAATGTTGTATGGTCATGATTGCAACATCATCAGAAGGCATTTGATGACTTTAAGCAGAAAATTGCCACCCCACCTATGTTACATACTATGATGTGAAGAAACCAGTTGTTCTGTCCTGTGATGCTTCAAATTTTGGCCTTGATCCAGTTATTCTTCAAGAGGGCAGACCAGTAGCCAATGTATCTAGGACACTTACTCTAAAAGAGATGCGTTATGCTCAAATTGAGAAAGAGCTTTTGGCGATAACTTTCACATGTTCCAAGTTCTATGATTATATTTATGGTCAAACTATCCGAACTGAAATTAATAATCAGCCTCTAGTTACCATTCTAAAGAGCCCTGTGCATTCTGGTCTGGTGAGATTACAAAGAATGATGCTCAAATTGCAAAAGTACAATTTCAGAATGGTCTACACTAAAGGTAAATTGCTGTATCTGGCTGATACCTTATCCAGATTCCCAAGAAGTACAACAGAAAAGCTTGATGCTGAAACTTTTGACTTTGATATAATGTCAGTGCATAATTTTCCACAATTAGACATAATGAGTTGAAAGATCACACTATGACTGATCCAATTTTACAAAAGCTTAATCATGACATCAATGTCAGATGGCCTTCTAAGCAATACAATGTATCTCCTGAAGTGCAATTGTAGTTCTTGCAGAGATGAATTGTTGATGGAAGATGGCATTATTTTCAAAGGTTTTAAATTGTTGTTCCCACTTCCTAATAGCAAGAATATATTCAGATTTTACATCATGGTCACCCAGGTTTATTATCCACTAAGAAAAAGGCAAGAGCACTAGTTTCGGGCCTTCATTATCAAAAGATGTTGATATAGTTCTTTCTTCTAGTTCAGTATATAATAGTATCAGAGCACATTTGCAAAGAGTACCACTTTAGCTAAATGTAATACCTGAACTACCTTGGTCTACTGTAGCAACAGATATCTTTGAATGGTGCAATCAACACTATTTGGTTTTGGTAGACTTTTACTCTAATTGGTTTGAGATTGATCTGCTACCAAACTTAACCTCAACAGCTGTTATCACTAAGCTAAAACATCATTTCTCAGTTCATGGTAGTCCACACAAACTTTATTCTGACAATGGTACTCAATGTACTAGCCAGTTGTTTCAGAAATTTGCAAGAGAATGGGACTTTGTACATGTTACTAGTAGTCCTGAATATCCTCAATCTAATGGTCTGGCTGAATGAGCAGTACAGAGTGCAAAACAATTACTTGAAAAGTCAAAGCGTGACAATTCCGATGTATTCTTGAATTTACTTAATCTCAGAAACATACCTCATAAAGATATTCTTGGCTTACCTGCTCAAGGACTACTTTCCAGACAAACTAGAACTATGCTACCTGTTTCATCAAGTTTATTACAGCCTAACTCTAGGAACAATAAAACCATCAAGGCTCAATTCTTGAAGAAGCATAATATTCAGAAATCTAATTATGACAGATGGAGGAGATTAATTCATTCATTGAGGGAAAGAGAAATGGTATAAATTCAGAGAACAAAAGGTTTTGATGTAATAGGACAGATAACAGATTCTGTGCTGAGCTGAGATCCTTCGGGGTAAGCTCTGAGGGTGTGGAGTATAGGAGGAATCATAGACAACTTCTTCCTGCTCCAGAATCTTCATCATTGCAATCACAACACTGCATCGGTGATGCAGACTCTTAATCAAAGAATGAGTCAGGCATTGTTTCCAGACCAGAATGTGTTCAAAAGTCTGATTCTGTTCCAGAAAGTAAGTTGAACATTCCACAGGTCAACCATTTTGCAGACACTGTTCCAATTGCTAAATCTGATTCCCAATTTTATGTCACAAAATATGGAAGAGTTTCTAAGCCTAGTGTTGAATACACAGCAATATGGACTTCATTGTATATATATATATATATATATATATATATGTATATATATATATATATATATGTATATATATATATATATATATATATATATATATATATATATATATATATATATATATGTGTGTGTGTGTGTGTGTGTGTGTGTGTGTACTTAGTATTGTATAATGCATGCCTTTAGATTATCTGTGATATCTGCATGCTAAATAATCTCATGACAAATTGCATGATCTATTTTTCAAAGAGGGAGTATGTAAATCGGAGTGTAGCGTGTGTATCCTATATCTTTAAGAAGCATGCAAGGCTGTGTGTGCACATATAAATTCCAGACAAGTGGAATCCCTAGTGCCATTTTCTAGAAGCAACCAGTGAGTGAGCATGTATGCTTGCAGTATTTAGTTTGTATATAAGTTACTTAGTCATAGTCAATAAGCCTTTACAGTGATGTGTTTGTATAGAATAAAGCTGCTTAAACAGAATCCATGAAGACTCATTTATTCATGTACTAACATGAAACCGATAACTGTAAAATATTCTTTAGCTCCATTATATATACTCTGTGGTAACAATATTCCCATACTTGAACAAATCCTATCCTGGTTCTCCCAAAATATATCCAATGAAACTATTCTATTAGGAGACATCAATTGGTTAACCCTTACTTCCAGTACATCCACTTCATTTTTAAACTTACATGGCATAACTCAACTAATCTTTACTCCTACTCACTACAACAAACCATCCAACTCTAGTTCTATCAGACTGGATACTTGTTTCTAAACCTGACCTATATCACCATCCTAAAATATTGCCTGATGCCATCAGTCACCCGGATTTACTAATCTTCCATGCAGGACTAGCTTAGTCCTGCATGGAAGTGGATGTTTAGGAGCAGGATGGTAGCGTGCCATGCATGTTAATGAAGAGGTGTTGCCTGTGCTCCTAATCTTACATGGAGCATGTAAGAGTGTAGGGGTGTGTGTCTGTGATCAGACCTTTCAGAATATACATGCCCCCACAATGAAGAACAGCAGAAAGGCCAGAGGAATCAGCAAGACCACTCATAGGTGTCTGTATTCCCCCACGTGTACAACAGCAATAGTAAATACAAATCAAATAAACAAACTTTTTTTTTATTATGAATCCGATTAAAGCTAACCATAGGTGCGTGGGTCTGCCCATCTCTTAGCTACGGTTAATGCAGCTTAAATGGCTGAAGAGGATAACAAGGAAGATATATGCAAATGAAGCAGTATAGCAATAGTGTAGTGGGCAGAGCAGTCGCCCTAAGAGCAGCCATTCCCGGTTCGAGTGCCACTGCAGCACATTCCATTTTCCATATCAAATCATGTTATGACCAATATTTTAGTAGCATAACCTACTAAATAACATATATTTGTGAATTGAAGTACTGCATTAAATGCAGATGTGAGGTGTCAGCGTCATAATGTTGCAAAGTCCACAGATAATCACGTGCCCCATACAGTATATGTACACAGGAATTATGGATATAAATGGAAGGTAAAATGTGTAATGAATGATAACCCCATACATCTTCCAAATCACCCTCCTTTCCAAGAACCATTAGATATTACTGTCTAAATCAGTGCAGTTTAAGTGGGAGTAAGCACTAGTAAGCAAGTGTAAGCAACAATAATCAGTAGTAAGCATATTTAAGCACTAGTAAATGGGTTTAAGCCCTTTTGTGTGGGGGTAAACAATGTGCACACTGGTTAAGCAATATTGAAGCTAACTCTGTATAAGCATCATTGACCGGAGGTTAGCATTGCTTACCCTCGCGCAAACCCACGCAAACCCACTTACAACTGCTTTAAAGTGCCTTAATCACTCTGTATCCAACGGCCCCCTTATTCTGCCAGCAACAAAATAAATAGCCTTGCAGGTCTTGAACCCAGAATCCTATACACTGTAATCATAGCAGTTAACCACCAAGCCATCACAGCAGTACAAAAGAATGATGTATCACCAAACAAATCCTCACTATAGTAAAATCAAACTGAACCTGTGAAAGGAATCAGTATACAGTCCTATGTTCTATAAACCCACTACATAACATAAATATGTGAACTGGAGTACAGCAGTAAGCCCAGATGTGATGTGTAATTGTAATAGAGTGTTGAAGTCCCCCATATAACACAAGGACCCCATACAGTGTACATACACATGAATCATAGATTCCAGACATCTATATAAGATGTAATGAATAATAAATCAATGTCAAAAAGAAAATATAATGCAAAGCCTATTGTAAGCAACGCTAAGCATTGCACAGGTGAGCTTAGGAGGTGTAAGCAATGTGTAGGCCAGCTAACTCAATGTGCCCAGTGGTAGACCCCTTTAAACAATGCTAACCTTAGGTAAGCAGGTTTGCCCATATCTTAGCCTATCAAAACTGGCCAATCATGGAAAAGTGCAGAAAATTGGCCCTACTTAAACCCAACAGGTGGTCCAGAGTGATGACAGGACTCCTTGTCCATGACATGAGACTGCTGCAGGCCCTGTACCAGGGTTTCCAATATAAGGCAGAAGCCTGGGACTGTCTTGCCCGTGACCTCATCAGTGCCACTGGCATACCTTGAACTGGTGAGCAGGTCAGGCATCACTATGCTGACCTGAAGTGGTGTAAGGAAGACCTCTTAGAGCAGTGGATCCAAGAGGCTAGAATGGCAGGGGCTGTCCCATCTGTGTGTAAAAATCACTCCACTATGTGTGTAATAATTGCCAGCTCATGTATATTGTGGATAGGTAAGGCTAAATATTCCTCTTATGGCCTTCACAGCTGCAAGTGAGTAGGCCACAAACCAGGAACCCTATGGCTGTCGCCTGGAGAGGTTGTGACGTGAAGCAGGTTAGTAATACACTTGCATGTACTGTCATAGGAAATAAATCTAAAAGTATTAGTAAATTAACTGCCAGTACAAATCCTGTATTGTTTAAGGCAAATACGTCATACACCGGAGAATATGGCAGGAAGAGTCTCATATAGTTTGTATGTAAATAAAAGCATAATAGCCTGACAATAAAGGTCTAACTGCTGGACTGCATGTGTATACTCTGGTATCATATGGTAATGTAGATTTGCAATCACGTAATAGTACCGTTGTATTAAGCGCTGTTACCCACATTGTGCACCATAAATAGAATGTGTAGGAATTCCTGTATATGACTGGTGTAATCCCCAGAGTCATTTAGTACAACCTTGAGACACATAGACAGAAAACAGTGAAAAGGCAGACAACAAAATCCAAATAGCAAAGGCAACTGGCACGTGAACTATTTTTAGCACTCAGAGCCATGATTCGAATCCTGGCAGTGGTAGTAGTCTGTATACAGAATCATACCCCACAGCTGTACAGATATGTCCAGAATGTCCAGTAAAGTGGCCCATATCTGTTGCCTGTCAACCTGCCCCCTGTGAAATAAGTGGGATAATCCCAGACGTATAGGCAGCAAACAGGGACTACAACCGATTGTCACACATCTATGAGAATAAACCTGTCACTCTAGCAACTCCTGAAACTGTTATGAGAGTAATAAGCCAAGTATGACCTAGCTACACACCCATGTTGTCAAGCTGTGATGAGAGTGTTTACAGTAACAGAGTGAGATGTATGTGCATAATACTAATGTGTAATCTGGTACTTTGTGTGGCAACATTTAGGTATTGCTAACAAACATTGCTCTCACAGGTACGTCAGATACAAACACTGTGCCAAGAAATAAAAAGCTTGATACACTGTACTGGTTGTGTTTACTCTGGTATTGTATGGAATTGTGAGTGTTGCAGTTGCTCTGAATAATAAGGTATCACTGATCACTGTCACCCACACTGTGCTACATAATATAACTGTGTAGGAAAGCCTGTATAAGAGTGTGGTAAGTCACTAAATGTTGAAGAGGGCAATAGTCTAGATATGTCCTGATTCACCTGCATGTGATCAAGACATGGCCAGAGTCTGTGCAGAAAGAGATGGACAGGTATGGGCACAACATCAACCTGAAATCAGGGAGTATGTGTAGAAACAGATAGTTAGTGTTAAACATTTCCTCCACAGGTATACCAGGTAAGAGGTGTATACTGCAGGTAAAACCAGTAAATGTGTAAAGATGATGACAGCCATATCACTGTCCAATCCTAGGCAATAGGGTAGTGTAGTAATATTTGTAAGGTGCAGATAACAGCCATGACTAGGAAAGTAAATTGAACTACAGGAATATACAAGTTGTTAATTGACATCTTTCTCTCTCCCCACCATATCTCCAACAATAAACTAAATATCCACCTCAGATGGCATATAATTATATCAGTGTTCTGTTGAGACATATGTCCTATTGATTGATTATTATTTAAATCTGTTTTCATGCATGTGCTATGTTGAAATACTCCAACATTGGTGGCATGGTGCCATCAATGTACCTGCATGCTGTTGTTATTAACACTGTGATCCCATATATGCATGTGTTCCGTTTGCTATGCAACCATTGCGTATCTGGTGTCTAGGTTAATGGGAATATCTATGCATGCTGTTATACCTAACCCTGGAATGTGTTGACTATTACTAACCCACATATGTTGATACACCATAAACAGCTTAGCACGTATGGGAATGCGGGTCCCAGCCGACCCACCTCTCCCACCTCAGCTGGTCATGACACTGGGCACCAGCACATCTGGAGCCCAACCCAGGACCTCCTCGTCCATTGGTCCTGTATCACATTCGGGTTGAACTACCTCAGGGGATTGGGCTCACCCCCCAGGAGTGTTCGAGGACAGGAAGCTGTCACCCATCACCAGGTCCGGGTCGTGGTGTGTAGAGAGCTCGATCAGCAGTTTGGAGATCTTCTACACCAACTCAAGGGCTGTGTGTTGCAACTAGAGGCTCAGTCTGGCTCTCCAACTCAGCCCCCAGCACAGCCACCTTCGGGGCTGTGAAGGTGCAGTGGTGACTGCTCATGGGTGTGGATCTCAGTCCCACTGTTTCCACTAGGGGGCTCATGGTCTTCTGATTTCCCAACACCCCTCCCCATCAAGGTGATTTACCCCTCACATGTGTCATATACCACCCCTGTATGCATCTTGTTTGCCTTGTCTGTTAACCTACACAACCTACCTCCCAAATATACTTACTATCCCTCCCCAACATCCCACTCTCACCTGAAAAAAAAAGATAAGGGCAAACTGTTCCCCAAAAAAATTATCGCCCCATACATAGCTGTCCATTTCACACACCTGTCCACTGGACACATGTAACCTGGTCTAATTGGATCACAATATATTAATGTTGTCCTCACACCTCTGTCAGGGATTTGAGTGTCCAAATCTAGCTCCAAAGTCAGTGTATATGCACAGCTGTTGCTGTAGAAGAAATGGGCAGCTATGGACCTTCCCTACACCCTCCTGCACATCCCTAGCTATTTTCCCTACTGTCTTTCCATCTTTGTCCCCCTTTTCCACCACTTTCCTATCAACCTCTTTTTATTTTCTTTTAAAGAAATTAACGTAGGGGTAAGCAGGAGTAAGCACTTTTAAGCAGCAGTAATAGGGTTTAAGCCTGTTTGCTCGGGGGTAAGCAATGCCTACACAGGTGAAGCAATTTAGAAGCTGAGTATAAGAAACTGTAACCGGACGTTAGCAGTGCTTACCTCCATGCAAACCTGCTTACAACTGCTTAAAAGTGCCTTAATCACTCTGTATCCAATGGCCCTTGTTCCGCCCAGCAACAGATCAAACAACCTCTGCAAGGCTTGAACCCAGGAACCTGCACACAAAAACCAAAGTGATTTACCACTAAGCCATGTCAGATATACATAACCCTGATGTTTTCAAACATATCATCCAGCACAGTCATTCAACAGTACAGGAAATGTATTTAAACATATAGCTGCATGTGTGTTTGTACATATATTAATATCTAAATAGGTAAAGATACATATATAGAAATATATATAGATATATATATATATATATATATATATATATATATATATATATACAAACATACATATATACAAATGCATACGTCTATAGATATATATGTCTACATCTATATGTATATATATATATATATATATACAAACATACATATATACTAATGCATACGTCTATAGATATATATGTCTACATCTATATGTATATATATATATATATATATATATATATATATACATTATTTTTATATATATATATATATATATATATATATATATATGTATATATATATATATATATATATATATATATATATATATATATATATGTATATCTAGGTTCATAGGTTCATACTAGGCTATCTGCCCTAGGACATTTATAAGCCTAGCCAGAGTGTGTTTGGCTTTCACCACCCATTTTAAATTAATTTTGCTATGCCCTTTTTCGAGGTTAGTATACTGTACCTCTGTCTAACAGTGACACAGAAGTGATACCCGGGGTAAACCTACGATCTCCCATCCACTCATCAGGATTCCTCTTGAAGAGAGTCAATGAGGGACTCTGCCTAACCTGGACTGGGATTTTATTCCAGAGTGAAGGGAGCCTCTGGGTTATGAATCTGTCCCTCCAGCATGTCCTATTTATTTCAGTGCTGAGGTTCAAGTCTCTCGAGTGTGTAGCTCGATGGGATTTAGATGTTCTGAGGTGCAGCATGTCCATTAATTCCAGGTTGGACATGGCTTTAAATGTCAGGCACAGATCGCCTCTGAGCAGGTGGTATGCCACTGAGTAAAGCTGGAGTTTCTTTAACCGGGCAGCATATGGCATCTGTTTGAGCCCTTTGATCCTCTTGGTGAGGTACTTTTGGGGTCTTTCCAGTTGCTGCCCGGTTAAAGAAACTCCAGCTTTACTCAGTGGCATACCGTCTGCTCAGAGGCGATCTGTGCCTGACATTTAAAGCCATTTCCAACCTGGAATTAATGGACATGCTGCACCTCAGAACATCCAAATCCCTTCGAGCTACGCGCTCGAGAGACTTGAACCTCAGCACTGAAATAACTAGGACATGCTGGAGGGACAGATTCATAACCCAGTTAGGGTTAGTGAGAGTGGTAACAAGTTGTTCCATAGCATTTGAGTTTATAAATTCTAGGAACCTTTGGGCAAGGGTGCTGGAGCTAGAGTAATGCTCCCAGTCTATGTTTGGGTAGTTGAAGTCGCCCAATATAATGGTGTTTGGAGAGACCTTCATATTTTCCAGTGTTCTCAGGAAGGCCGAGTGGGGTTCCTGTGTTTGGGAGGGTGGTCTGTAGCATGCTATAAACTGGAAGGCAGTTTTACCCACTGTTAGTTGCACATGGAGAGTCTCTGATGCTTCGTGCTGTGCCACCAACCTGGAGGTGTGGGTATCTTTGACGAATATTGATAGTCCCCCTCCTTTTGTGGTTCGATCCAAGTTTTGGCACCGAAAAGCATGGTATGAGGTATAACCTGGTAGTGCTGGCGTGCTCTCGGGAGCCTTGAACCAGGTTTCATTTCCTGCACAGATATCGATGTTCTCCATGCTAAGGAGAGTTTCGAGTGTATGTATCTTGAGGTTTAGACTTCTGGCGTTGAGTAGCATTACTCTTAGTTTCTTATCCCTTGTGATACCTATGGAGGTGGGTTCATCTTTTGAGCCTTGCCTAAAAAAGGCACTATGGGGGAAGCAAGAGCCTTTGTCAATATCCGAAAGCCCAGGGGTGACAGGTGCAAGCCGTCCCTAGCGAAGCATCGTGGCTTGTCGAGCATGTCATCCCAGGCTGACAGGCACTGGATCCCCTTTGAATGACACCAATACTTAAGCCAATTGTTGAAATTGATCATCTTGTCTTCATATTGTGGCATCATTCTTGGTGAGGGTAAGATGCTACTCAAGGTTAGGGTCATACCGGCCTGGGCTACATGCTCAGAGAGCTCCTCTATGTCTCTTTTCATGTAGTCCAGGGAGGTACGTCTCAGGTCATTCACACCAGCATGGACAATGACCGAGTCATATTTGTACTTGCCTTGGAGTCACCTGAGTGCTTGTGTTATGTGGCGGATCCTAGCGCCTGACAGGCAGCTCGCCGTGACCTTCTCCTTGTTCAGCCTGGTGAGCGAGACATCAGTGTGCCTGACGATAGAGTCACCTATTACAAGTGTATCAGGTGTGTTGTTTAGCCTTAAGGGCTGTGACTGTTCGGCACACTGGCTTTGTGAGCTATGTGTTGCACGTGTTTTGTTTTGGGGTAGCGGTTGCTTGGGTGTCTGCTTTAGAGGTCTCTGCTGCTTAGGTAGATTTTTATTTAGAGCCTCTGAGTATGTTTTTGTGTGTTTATGTGTTTGGTTTGCTGTCATGGTAGGTCTATGTGAGACTGGAATCATAGTGAGTGTGGTTTCCTTCTCCTCCTGACTGGTTACGCCAGTACTGAGTTGAGAGAGCTTAGCCTCTAGTTTGGCTATATGGTTGCATCTCTCACATGTGTTGGAATTTGTTGGGAGGTGGAGAGTGTTGTCTGTGTACATGAGGCAGTTGTAACTTTGCCTCAAGATTCCCAGATTCACCAGCTGGACCGGA
Organism: Protopterus annectens; assembly: GCF_019279795.1. Taxonomy (NCBI): domain Eukaryota; kingdom Metazoa; phylum Chordata; order Ceratodontiformes; family Protopteridae; genus Protopterus; species Protopterus annectens. The sequence continues at coordinate 1,374,188,615 of NC_056729.1, forward strand.
GAGGAGATTGACAACTGACCTTTGGACATGCTAGAATAGTATTGGGAATTCCTTTATAATTGAAAAAAGGGCCAATGGGGAACAAGGTACTCAAGGGGAGTTTGTGAGGGTGTAGTGCTTTTAATTTTTTAGTGCTGACTTATATAATTGCTTTAGTGAGCAAGTGCCAGGTAACTTAAATGCAATGTGTTACAGGTAACTTAAATGCAAAAATGACAAACAGTAACTTTCTTTCAAGTGAAACAAGAAATAAGTACAGTAAGCAATGCAGATATCACTAGGTATCCACAGAAGCACTGAAAAGCCGTGTTTTAGGTGGAATTAGCATTTCAGGGAAATAACAAGCAAACAAACAAGCATACAAACAAAGCTAGATTCAGCAGGCCTGGATCTAGTCTATGCTACAGCAAACAAGGTGTACCAATTTCAGTAAGAAACAGTTCAAATATGCAGGCACTATAAGCCTTTAACCAGAAATTCCCAGCTCAGAAGGGCAGAGTCCAGCCTCTCCTCCCACAAGAGTGCAGACCACGAACCTTCTTAATGTAAAATAACTGGCCTGAAGCCCAAGTGCTTATACCAGAACTAATACACTTTTAGAATAACAGACACTGAACCTCGTTAGTCAAGTCTGACCATAAGCTAATCACCCTTAACATCCACATCTCACCCCCACCCCCCAGTAAAGAAACCACCATAAAAAACTTCTCCAAAGCCAACTTCATGCTACTCAAGTCAGAAGTGACAAACTTCATGACACCCATGCAGACAGGAACTGAAAGTTCAACTGCTGAATCCTACACTAAGGTACTGTACGAGCACATCCATTCATGCATGAATCGTGCCATCCCAAATAGAACCAAAATGCTCTCATCCAAAAAAAGGAAGCCAATCTGGTGGTCCCCTGCCATAAACAAACTTTACAACAAAAGGAAGAAACTTTTTCAGAAAAGAGGAAAATCCCAGGATGCAAAAAACTCCCTTACTAGCCTCAGTAAGAAACTGAGATGCCTCATAAAATCCTCCAAAGCTAGTTATGAAAATAAAATTGCCAAAGATTCCAAAGACAACCACAAAGCATTCTATAACTATGTCAAGAATCTAAATGGCAATGCTCAGATCTGCTCTGAGCTAAAACAGAATGGCAATAAATATACTGATCCAAAGGATATTGCCAATATCCTGGCAGATCGATTCAGTGCCAACTTCACCCCTCTCACCCCTAAATGGCCCATCTCAATACCGGAAGATTGCCAAATTCCAGTAATAATGGCCACACAGGTACAAAACGCACTCTCTAAAGCCAAGAATACAGCATCCATGGGACCAGATGACATCCCGGGCTGTGTACTACATGAACTACAATATGAACTGGCACCTCACCTAAGTGTCATGTTTAGTCATAGCCTCACCTCAGGTTTCGTGCCCACTGAGTGGCGCAGAGCTACAGTTATCCCAATCCACAAGCCGGGATCCACCTTGGATCCCGGAAACTACCGTCCCATCAGTCTGACAAGCCTTATCTGCAAGGCCATGGAGCGTATTATCATGGAACTTATAAACAAAGACATTGGCAACCTTCAAACACTGGACCCCACCCAGTTTGGGTTTGTGAAGGGCCGATCTTGTCTCCTGAACCTGATTGACTTCTTTGAATCAGTCTCCAGAGCCATGGACAAGGGTAAGGTGATCCACACAGCCTATCTAGACCTTGCCAAGGCCTTTGACACCATCCCCCACTCTGGAATCATAGATAAACTTACTAAGTTGGGTATTAATCCCTATGTCACCCAATGGGTTGCTAAATGGCTTACTGATAGAACCCACACTGTAAAAGTAGCCGACTCCAAATCCAGCTCCAGACAAGTGACAAGTGGAGTACCTCAGGGTTCAGTCCTGGGGCCGCTCTTGTTTGGCATCTACTTCTCTGAAGTACAGGTCAACACTAAGGGACTCTGGCTAACAAAGTTTGCAGATGACTGCAAACTGGGAGCCATTATTGAATCCCCAAATGATGTGGATACTCTACAAAAGGGCCTTACAGAAACAGATGCTTGGTGCCAGAGCCATGAGCTCAAGCTCAATGCCAAGAAATGTAATGTTATCCCCTTTGGGAAAAAACATGTATCCATGAATTACCATATAGGTGGCAGTACACTAAACACAGAAAGTGTGATAAGAGACTTAGGGACACAGGTGGACAGTGGTCTCACCTTCGATAACCACATCGCCACAACAGTCAGGAAATCCTTCTATATGGCACACCTCATCACGAAGAGCTTTTCATCCAGAAAAAAGGAGGTCATTGTCCCACTGTACTCATCCCTCATTAGACCCATTATAGAATACAACGCCCCATTTGGTATGTACCTCTCAAGACATCTGCAACAACTGGAAAGGCCTCAGAAATACCTCACTAAAAGAATCACAGGCCTAAAGCAGATGCCTTACGCTGACCGCCTTAAAAAACTCCAGCTATACTCTGTCGCATATCGTCTACTCAGAGGCGATCTCTGCTTAACATACAAGGTCATGTCAAACCCAGAGCTGTTGGACATGCTACACTTAAAGAAATCCCAATCCCTCAGAGCTACACGCTCCAGGGATCTAAACCTTGTCATCACATTAAACAAAACATGCTGGAGGGATAGGTTCCTGACCCAGAGACTCCCCAGACTCTGGAATAGATTGCCCATACATGTCAAGCAGAGTGCCTCTTTGGACCTCTTCAAGAGGAACCTTGATGTTTGGATGGGAGAAAGGAAATTCACCCCAGGGATCACGTCAGTCACCCTGCTAGACAGGGGTCCAGGAAAGTAAATAATGTGGGAAGAAATAGCCAGGGAATTGTTATGGCTAGGCTTGTATAGGCCCTAGGGCTGATAGCCTAGTACCAACCTATGAACCTATGAACCTATGAACCTATGAACCCTCAATCAGCAGTTCCCAACTTAGAAGGACGTAAGCTACCTGTCCTACCACCACAGTGCAGGCAACAAACCTTCCTAATGTAAAACAACTGGTCTGAAGCCCAAGTGCTTAATCCAAAAGACTTAGAATGATAGCTACACTTTAATCAAGTTACTACCAAGCAGTAATAAATACATTTGAATACTTTAAAGAACTTTGTTTGTTGGATTGCTATTTTGTATATATATATATATATATAGCAACATATATATATATATATATATATATATATATATATATATATATATATATATATATATATATATATATATATATATATATATATATAAACTTCTTGGTGTCACAATAGACCACAACCTCAACTTTGATTCCCATGTTAGCTTAACTATCAAGTCAGTCAATAGAAAACTTGGATCTCTCTACAGAATTAAACCCTTCCTCACTCCCTCAGCCAGAATTACTTTAGCACAGACCCACCTACTCTCTACCCTATTTTATGCCTCTCCAATCTATACAAACCTAACGAAAAGTAACCTCAACAAACTAGCAACAGCTTACCATAACATAGCCAGATTTGCAACAGGAGCCCCATTTCGTACCCACCATTGCTCTAATCTCAAACAGCTAGGCTGGCTAGAATTACAAAATCATATACGACTTCTGCAACTGACCATTACCCACAAAATCTTTCATCAACCCACTAATATCACTATACTCTGTTCCTTATTACCCCATATAAAAACATCTCTTCCCTACTCTGCTACCAAACTACTAGCTGCCTCCAACAAATCCAACAACAAAGCTGGGGATAGTCTGTTCTCCAACTGGACTGCACCCATCTGGAACAAACTTCCAAGTGAACTTATGTCTGTTACCTCTTTACCTACTTTCAAGAAGCATATAAAATCATGGCTTTACTCCCAGTGGCTCTGCCCTTGTTCTAACCCTGACTAATCCTTGTTTGTTCCATGCCTTTTCCTTTCTCCTGCTAGCTATAACAAGATATTCTCTTACTGTTTCTTTACTTCTCTTTTAATCTTGGATTCTCAATACCACTATGATGGATGGATGTTTAAAAGAAGAATCTAATGTACTTTTTCCTGTTGATGCTACTAGTCATTTTAGACTTTTATGAAAATGTTATGTACTAGAGTCTGTCTTTAAATACACCCTCTGTACAACTATGTTTGTAAAATTATGTCTTACTGTGGAGCTTTTCTCCCCGGGCCTCTACTGAAAATGGACATTGATCCAGCTAGACTAGCCCGGTCAACAAATGTAAAATAAAATAAAATAAATAAATAAAATATAGCAACATATATATATATATATATATATATATATATATATATATATATATATATATATATATGCAAGCAGATATATATATCTATATAGATATATACAGACATACATCTGTAGATAAAAATGGGAACATAAAAACATATATGTCCACATGCACCTTTAATGGGGTTGAGGCCCCAAACAACATATGTCTTGTACGAATAGGTATTACTCCCCCACAGCTACACACATCTGCCTTGCAGTACACTACCAACTGTTGCAGATCCCATAACCAGGACCTGACCTGACATGGGCACAAGTTGTTAACAGTACACCATCCCACCTGAATGATGTTAGGCTGGTATCAGTAACATATCATGCAGTACAGTCTGGCTCCTATAGCGAATGTACAATGTGGAAGCAATCAACATCCCTAGGATACATATACACAGACACATATATGCAGACACAGATATACATATACATATATATATATATATATATATATATATATATATATATATATATATATATATATATATCACACACAAGCAATCCAACAAACAAAGTTCTAGTGCTGTGACTGAACGATGACACAATTGTAGAATAACTTCTTTATTGAACAAACTGGACACTGTATGAGCCACCCATACAAATGTCAATCGTTGGCTGCAACATATACGTAAAGAGAGGTCAAAGGATATAACATCACACACAGGTTTGCATACATGGGAAAGCTTTATTTGTGTACTATTACAGTTGTATATGCCATGTCATATAGCTGTTTAGACCCTGGCATCCGTATAAACAGAGTAATGCAACTGTGAAATAGTTATTCTAATACAGTAGTCTGGAAAGGTTTACATATGTTGCTGTCCAAGCCGAGGCCTTCAGGTAGTACAATAGTAAAGACAGACTGGGCCACAGGATACCAAACAATCAACAGTAAGTAATGCAGATGTATAGTCCAGCAGCCTCTATCTACACTCTGTACACAATCCCTAGGGGGTAAAGACCTCAGTTGACACAATGGAATGTATCTCTTACATAACAAGGCATAACTGACACCATCACAATCACACTGACAAACAGAACAGTCTGCATGGCAGGAGGCAGTAGGCCTGCATTTACCCAAGGTGGATTGTATGGTGGTGTACATCCAGATACCTTAAGGCAGCTTACCCCTGATATCCCCACATGTTATAACAGCCTAGGTTAGTTATGCTGCATCCGCCCCAGACTCAATAATACAGGGCCATATACCACTGCTACATACACTGGCCTCTGGAGTGCATAAGGGCACACATGTATTGTGTAGGTTAAGCCCACACATATATTGACCCAACCCCACAGTATGGGTGTGGGACACAACAGCAGTGGACTTATGGCAGGAATGGCAGCATGACATACTCACAGCCCACTACATAACAACCCCTGACAGCATGTCATATGTGCAAAGCCTAGTATGTAGCTGGAGGACAGAGGCTGGAACACAGGCCCATATGTGTAAAGCTGTTGTCATACACTAAGTAAGTTGCTGGTGTTTCAGGATAGTCTGCAACATACCCTTAGTCGGGAATAGAAGTTAGAAACAGAAATGGATATAGCCATATGCTGATAGCACTCAACACACACACTGCAAGTGATATATCTCACACAAAACCTTTGTGGTGGACAAACAAAACATAATAGGCACATCTCTGGTCATCAAGAGGATAGGCCCACAGTTGAGAGCTATGCAGACAGACTGCATTCCAAGTTAAACTAGTATGTACTCACAAACCCTGTAACACTAGTGCTATACAATGCATAAAACAACAGTACTCACACTCTGTAGTTCTGGAACCTCCTACAAATATGCAGCTGGCCTGAGTGTGCAGGTATTCCTGTAAGGGGTAATGCTACCTGCTGTCTGTAACACTGATGCCCACACACAGGAAGGATGTCCATCATACAGGAAAGGTAAAGGGGCCATACCTTCATGATGTAGATATTTATAGTAGTTGGTTGCCATGACAGTGGTAATTGGAAGTACTACACAGCATGCTACATGCTGGTAGCAAGTGGAGGACACTTATTGGTGCAGAGGTCATTACTTGATCATGTGCATCACCTACAAATTCCATGCTGTAATCTATGCAAAGCAGCTCATTAAATTTACATGAGAGAGACTGAGAGTGTGTGTGAGAGAGAGAGAGAGAGAGTTTGTATAAGGCACAGAACAAAAAAAAAAACACCCAGAAGAGTCTGCATTCTCAAAACAGGTATGTGAAGTATATATGTATGTAATTGACCATAGTACTTGGTCCATAATAATGGGATAGATGATGTTCCTTCAGGTGTTGTTGTTGTAATTATGTTCAGCTGAACAACTCCTAAGGACAGTAGAGTCCATCCCTGTGGGTAGTGGGCCATATCCTTCAACCATGTAGAGCAGCACTGACTAATAAGATGTAAGCCATCATAGTGTGTGTTGTGTAATGGAAAGTATGTATATTACGTGGCCAATAGCTGGTGGTGGAAGTAATGCCATTATGATGGACACATGGGATCCACAGCCCACCCCTTGCAAGATACTCAGGTTCATCTGTATTGTAGCATGCAGGAATGCCATAGCTGTGTAATAGGGTACCTGCAATCTGGCCCTACATATACACCCCTTATGTCAGGCTGTATCCATATGTGGCACCTGTCTGTGTTGTAGCAAGGCAGAACAGTGCAGATGTGCAGGAAGGTGTTGTGAGATTGTGGACCTGATGTCTAAATGTACCCCACATATAGGTATGCATATGTGTAGATATATACATATATATAATATATATAATATAATATATATAAAAAAAAATATATATATATATATATATATATATATATATATAGATAGATAAATAGATATCTACATGTATTTCCACAAATATACATATACCCATGTGTAGACAGATATATGAGCACATATATACATCACATATATCTACACATGTATAGATATATACCTATAGGCACATGTCTACATATATACAAACACACACAAACATATATGTATGTAAATACATGTCCCCTATATTACTACCACAGTGCTGCATGCTATGTGTGAGGAAACAGCACACATAGCAAGATACACAGATATCTACATCTGTCAGTGTGTGCAACATGGACGGGTATGTCACATGTGATCCCCTTGTTGGGACCACATTGCCCTTGTCTGTGAAGTATGAAATGGGAATATGGGGAAGTATGGCAGGTATAGTTGTGGAGGTGGTCAGGGTTGGTAGATATAGAGGACAGCCTACAGGGGTGGTATGTGACACATGTGGTGGGTAAACACCCTGGATGGTGTGTGTGGTCTGTGATGTGGACTGCCCATGGTCCCCAATATGGACACAATGGGAACAAGCCACCACCCACTGCTACTCACAACAGCAGTCCACGTCCTAAAGGTGCCTGGCCTGGAAGCTGAGCAGGAGGAGCATGTTGGCCCTGTGAATGTGTACTGGTTGCCTCAAAGTGATGTAGCACATTCCACATGTGCCTGTGGAGTCCATTATGGAACAGACCCTGGACCTGACGTAAGGGGAGAAAAGCATGTCTGTGTGTGCCCCCAGGGGGAGGACAACATTCCCTGGGTTGGTTCCACCTGACAGTATTGCTGGACCAGTACATGAGGAGGCCCCAGGGTGAGACACACATGTGATGTGGCTGGGTAACAGGGACAGATGAGTTTGGAGAGGTGGTTCTGTTGGCCAGTAGTACATCATCAGGGTGAGAATGACATGCATCAGCCAAACATCCAGGTGCCTCCTGCAGATGGCCACTGAGGTGATCAAGCTGACATGTATGCAACATGCATTACAACACATGGTTAGTGTCTGTAATGGAGACCTGTACCCAGGCATGTTCTGTTGACTGTGGTAGTGTACTGGAGGTACCCGTGGCATGTGGTGCGTACAGGGTGACATCTCCTATATGTGCCAGTTCTTACACAGCTGGACAAAAATGTCAGTGTCAATCAAGCTTAGGTCATCTGTACATATCTGTAAAAAACCAAAACCTTGTAGAAACGAAAACCACCAAAAAGAGAAACAGGAGCTGGATGCAATCAGGTTTATTCTGGTACCTCGGCTTACACAGCCTTCAAAGGAATAACCTTTTCACAATTAATGCATCTTTTTATACAAAAATTTCATCCTTAATTAATTGAATAATAAGACAATTGCTTAAATAAGTCACAAGGCTTCAGAATAAAAGGGACCATACACTAAAAAATACTGATACATAGTCAGGAAAAGTACTTATACAAAAACATTAGTACATTAGTATACAGTAACACATAATCTAAAGTTTTATGTGTATACAAATACCTAAAGTAAAATCTCAAATAGTCAGATTAATTTCCAGATTTAGACCTTTTGGTTTTAATGTACCAAAATTTAAAATAAACATACTTTCCAACTTTAGCAGTTTCTGTAAGAAGTTCCCAGTATTATAAGTATCAGGCCTAGCCAAAGCACAAAAGAACAAAGAATCCAACACACCATTATGTGAACTATTGAAATGCTCAGAAATTGGACTTTCCATCCTGCCATTTCTAACGTCACCCATGTGTTCCATGATTCTTATCTTTAGCTGACGTTTAGTTTGCCCTATATAATATTTAGGTGGAATACACCCACAACCAACAATATAAACCACCCCACAAGATTTACAATCAAATGTATCCAAAGCTTGATATTTTATGCCATTTATACAACTACCTGTTAGATTCTTAACTTTAGAACAAATTCTACATTTTCCACACTTGAACATACCTTTTAAAGTTGAGCTCCCATTAAGTATGTTAGTCCTAGCTTTTGGTTTGAACTTTAATAATTCTTTTAAATTTGCATACCTGCCATAAGAAAAACATACTTTGTTTGGAAATAAATGACCTATTTCATCATTTTGACAAACAATCTGCCAAAGAAAATCCACTATACTTTTCATAATTGGTGAAACTAGTGAATATCTGTTGACTAAAAATATTCTATTCTCATCATTCAAAGGGAGCATATTCACCTTATTGTTGTCATAAGTTTTATCCTTATTCCTTATATATGAATCAGGGTTAAGTAACCTATCACTACTATTCTTAAATGAAAATTCAGAATAACCTCTTTCCAAAAGCCTTTTTCTAACCATCCTGAATTCAAAATCCAACAAATTAATCTCTGAGGTATGTTCAAAGGTGCGTTTGAACGCACCATAAGGAAGTGCTTCAATCAAATGTTTTGGGTGAGCACTAGTGGCGTGTAAAAAATTATTAGTTGCAGTGACTTTTCTGTATGGTCTATATTGCACTTTATTATTAGAATCCACGTATAACAAAATATCCAAAAATTTAATAGTACTGGTATTCACTACATATGTAAATTCGAGACCAAATCTATTACTATGTAAACTGGCATTAAATTCATCAAATTCCATAATATTGCCAGTACATACAAAGATCAAATCATCAATATACCTATAATAAAGTACAACATTTTTTTGAAAAAATTCCAACCTATAAAGAAAACTAGTTTAAAAAAATGACATAAATAATATCGCGTAAGTAGGGGCAAAATTAGCACCCATTGCAGTGCCTTCTTTTTGTAAAAATATTTTATCTTCGCAACAAAAATAATTATGAGTCAATGCGAATTCCAACAGTGAAATGATAAATGAAGTACGTGGGCCCTCCCCAAAAATATTATAGATAGCCTCTAAGCCAAATTTAGTCCTAATGCTGGTGTATAAGGCCTTTACATCAACAGTGGCCCAATAATAAGTGTTGTCCCATTGCATATTCTTAACCTTGTCACAAAAATCATTAGTGTTCCTAATATGTGAAGAAACATTACCTAATTATTTTTTAAGAAGACTATCCAAGAGTATGCCAACGTGTTCAAGAAAACCCCCACAACAGGACACAATAGGGCGACCAGGAAGGTCACAAAGCTTTTTGTGTATCTTAGGTAGAGCATAGAAACCAGGGTCTTTAGGATTAATAATATAAAGTCTTTTAACATCTTTATTAGTTAGAAACCCTAGTCTTTCACCCCTCTCCAGCAGTTCCAGAAGGGCTCTGTTAAATTCTAAGACAGGGTTTCTCGATAACTCAATATAAACTCGTTCATTCGATAGTAAGTCAAAGACCATTTTTAAATAATGTAACCTATCCATAATCACCCAGTTCCCTCCTTTGTCTGCCTGACAAAAAGCATACTTATCATAGACAGCCTGCATAGCTTTTAAAGCTCTCCACTCATTTTTGGTAAGATTAAATTCAAAATATTTTTTCAAAAACATTGCATATTCAGTTTCAATTTTACCAAATAATACACTCTCGAAAGCTCTCAAAGTAACAGAATTTTTAGGTGGACAAAAGGAACTATGGGTTGGTAAAATAGGTACCTCAAGTTTGCCATACCCTGTTACAAAACACCAAGAATCCATCATACAAAAACCTGACTCAGACTCATCCATGCCCCCGTCCAATAATGCAGAACTTTCTGAATCATAATCATATACAGAAAGGTTAAGCAAAGAATCAGAAGAACATGAAAATTCATCAGAAGCATTACAATTATAAGAAGTAGTCTCAACATTGTTCATACTACTTGATATATTAATGGTATGACAATTCTTACCTTCAAAAAATACTTTCAAATACAATTTCCTACAAAAACGCTTAACATCAATTAATAAGTCTGAAAGAGCTGGTATTTTGGTTTCTCTTTTTGGTGGTTTTCGTCTGTACATATCACCAAAAATCACCACAAACTGCTAAAAACAGTTTGTAAACTCCAAAACACAAAACTCCACAGCAACGGATATAACAGCACAGACTAAAACTTATTTTTACTTTAATAAATCTGATTCTGGTACCTCGGCATTCGCCTTCAATGGAATGAATTACAACTCAGACATAGTCCTATAAGTACCATCTTGAATTAACATTAATTGAAATCAATTAACAATGAATAAATATTTAATTAATAATCAATATTTGAATTATAAAGTCACAAATACTGAAAAACCTCTGTTGGACAACCTTATAACATATAACATAGTAATTTTACAATACTAAACACCAAATATTCGGTATCATATTCAAAAAACTCTTATATTTCCAGATTTAAACCATTAGGACAGAGTGTATTATAATTAATAATATATCTTGATTCCATCTCTAATAACCTCTTCAGAAAACTCTTGTTTGACCCCCCCCTCCCCATGAGGTCTGGCTATGACACTAAAAATTAAATCTCAAACTGAACCCCCATGTTCTTTACAAAAATGATTAGCCACCGGACTATCTAATCTTTCATTCCTGATGTCCCCTAGATGTTCTAATATTCTTAATTTTACCTTTCGCTTGGTTTGTCCAAAGTACCATTTGGGTGCAGAACAATTGCACCCACTAACATAAATAACCCCTGAAGAATTGCAATCAAAATGATCAATGGCATTATATATAATGCCATTGATCATAAACCTATCCAAATTTTTAATCTTATCACAAACTTTGCACCGACCACATGCATATGCTCCTGCATTAGCCAATTTCTTTCTCCTACCTTTGTTTCTAACTAACTCCTTCAAATTTTGAAATCTACCATAAGAGAACACCACTTCCTTAGGAATAACCTGATTTAAACTATCATCATGACTAATGACAGGCCACAGTGCCCTCACTAGTCTTCTAAGAATGGGGAAAAAGGCTGAAAATCTATTGACAAAAAAAAATTCTATCTATTTCATCACTAAATTCCTCAACTTTTAAACCCCTACTACCATAACAAGTATTTCCTAGATTTTTTTCTCCAACTATAAACCATTTTTGAGCATGCAAAAACCCCAATTCTTTCTCTACTTTCATTCTAGCTGTCTTTATGCTATCGTGAGAATACCTTCTAGCATATAATTTGTCATACACTCTATCAAATTCCACTAGAATGAAGTCCTTCTCAGAAGTATTTCCTGCTATATGTTTAAATTCCCCCAATAGGCAATGATTCTATCAAATGGAAACTATGCATGCTTGAAGCATGCAAGAAATTGTTAACCGCTGTAATCTTGTGGAAAGGTTTGTGCTGGATTCTACCATCCAAACCCACATAAAATTCCACATCTAAATAACAAATACTGTCTCCACTGACATTAAAAGTAAAATCCAAACCACATGGATTGGATTTCAAGCTGGACAAAAACTCTTCAAAATACTCGGGGTCCCCTTTGCACAAAAATAAAAGGTCATCAATAAATCTTTTATATTTGATCACCCTCTTTTGAAAAAAATCTTTGGGATACATAAAAAGGTTTTCAAAATACCCCATAAAAATTATGGCATACGAAGGGGCAAAGCAGGCACCCATCGCAGTGCCACTTCTCTGTAAATAAAATTTCTTATCAAACTCAAAATAATTGGGCTAATAATAAAGGAGGTTTGTGGACCTTCCCCCAACAGTTTTTTAACTGCTTCCAGTCCCCAAAAAGTGTCAATACAAGTATACAATGATTTAACATCCACACTCACCCAAGAAAAATCCCTCTCCCATGTGATACCCTTGAAGTAATCACAGACTTCCTTAGTATTTTTAACATGTGAGGGTATTCTTGATAAATGTTTTTGTCAATAGATTTTCAGCCTTTTCCCCCATTCTTAGAAGACTAGTGAGGGCACTGTGGCCTGTCATTAGTCATGATGATAGTTTAAATCAGGTTATTCCTAAGGAAGTGGTGTTCTCTTATCGTAGATTTCAAAATTTGAAGGAGTTAGTTAGAAACAAAGGTAGGAGAAAGAAATTGGCTAATGCAGGAGTATGGTCGGTGCAAAGTTTGTGATAAGATAAAAAATTTGCATGGGTTTATGATCAATGGCATTATATATATAATGCCATTGATCATTTTGATTGCAATTCTTCAGGGGTTATTTATGTTAATGGGTGCAATTGTTCTGCACTCAAATGGTACTTTGGACAAACCAAGCATAAGGTAAAATTAAGAATATTAGAACATCTAGGGGACATCAGGAATGAAAGATTAGATAGTCTGGTGGCTAATCATTTTTGTAAAGAACATGGGGGTTCAGTTAGAGATTTAATTTTTAGTGTCATAGCCAGACCTCATGGGGAGGGGGGGGTCAAACAAGAGTTTTCCGAAGAGGTTATTAGAGATGGAATCAAGATATATTATTAATTATAATACACATGGTTTAAATCTGGAAATATAAGAGTTTTTTGAATATGATACCGAATATTTGGTGTTTAGTATTGTAAAATTGATATGTTATATGTTATAAGGTTGTCTAACAGAAGTTTTTCAGTATTTGTGACTTTATAATTCAAATATTGATTGTTAATTAAATATTTATTCATTATTAATTGATTTCAATTAATGTTAATTCAAGATGGTACTTATAGGACTATGTCTGAGTTGTAATTCATTCCATTGAAGGCGAATGCCGAGGTACCAGAATCAGATTTATTAAAGTAAAAATAAGTTTTAGTCTGTGCTGTTATTTCCATTGCCTTGGCGTTTTGTGTTGTCTGTACATATCTCAGTTGGATACCTGACATCTGCACATCTGTACAGGGACTGACAGTCATCAGTTTGGCAAGTAGCTATGCAGTAGGATGAGTGTGTTGACAGATAGACATTTGACAACAATATGTATGCCATAACTACATGTCAGAAGCCCTCACTAACATGTGCTGTACAGACAGTAGTCTACAGTTACATTCCACATGTCAAATTATTACCCAGTAAGGGGTATATAGTGTGACACAGCTCACACACCAGGGATACAACAGGGAGGGATCAGAGTCCAGTTACACCTGCAGGTGTGCCTGTTGTCAGTACTACATTTAACACTCTGCTTTTGCCTGGATAAGCACTGTCAACAGTAGTACTGCCATGATACACTACATGCCAGTGTGACAGCATGTACCCTGGGCTATTACCCCTGTATGTAAAGCATTCACATGGATAACAGTGCTGTACAGGCCCCATATACATCTGTATCCCACACAGGACACTCAAACCACTTGCTACTGTAATGACAGCACATAGACGCATGTATTGTACATGGCATTACTTACACTTATTACAGACTTCATGACCCTGCTATGTTATCAGACTGGGTGGTGTGAATTGATTACAGGGGCTAAGCCATACTTAGCAGATATCAACATTGCTGCAACATAACAGCTGAGCTGATTTGCACACTGGTAAGCGAAGCCTACACTGTGTAAGTGCCCGTACATTTACCCATAGCTTAGCACTGCTTAGCGTCACACAAACCCATGCAAACACACTTAAAGCTGCTCAAAACTGCCTTAACCACTCTGCAACCAACAGCCATTGTTATGCACAGCAACAAAATCAACAGCCTTTGAATCCAGGCCCCTGTACACTAAAGTCACAACACTTAACCACTAAGCCATGACCACTGTGAAGGCAGCTGTTGTTTTACCAATATAGCTGTCAATACACATACTGAGCAGTATTGAGCAATTGCCTTTACTTCCACAATTGTGTAGTACTTGTTATTAATATGACTGTTGCATCACATGTGTTACTTTATCATAATGTGCACATAGCAGATACATATGGCGAGATACATCTGGGAGGGTATACACAACCGTGAGGTTTACACATGACAGGAAAATGGATATATACATATCATAGGCCGATATATGTCTACATGTACATACACATGTATACTAATACTTATGTCTCTATACACATCTGTATAGTGGAACATATACATTTATATATATATATATATATATATATATATATATATATATCTATGGCCATGTGTACATCTGTTTGTATCTACACACACACACACACACACATATATATATATATATATATATATATATATATATATATATATACACACACACACACACACATATATATATATATATATATATATATATATACACATATATATATATATATATATATATATATATATATATATATATATATAGTATATATAGCTATATATTTATGCACATCCTATGTGTACAGATATGCCTATTTATGTGGGTATATATGTAGATATCTATAACTATATGCTATCCATATCTATTCTGATATACTTATTACTGCCAATATATATGTAGATATCCATATGTATATGTGCATATGTATCTTTATCTGTATATGTGCAGACATATATTGCTCTGTATATGTATATATCTGAGTGTTTATATGTGTGTATATATATATATATATATATATATATATATATATATATATATATATATATATATGTCTGAATATATACATATCCTTCTATATATGCCGATATGTATATGTGTATATATATCTATATAGATATATGGATAATTATAGATACATATATGTTCACCATATGTCCTGAACATGGAGTTGAGCCCTACCTCAGCCCCAGTAGTCCCAACCTCTAAGTGCAAGGGGATGTCAGGTATGTATTGCAGGTATATTTGTAGACTATTGCTACTGTAATAGGGATTGTCTTTACAGACATGGTGTATGTGGGAGGTCATATCTGCTTTTAACATGTGCGCCACTGGCTAACGACAAACATCCTAAGGATATCATAGTACAGTACCACTGCTAGCACAGTGATGCTCCTGTGGACTACAGCAGAGATATGGCCAATATATGTGGACAGTCTGACACACTCTGGTCAGTCCAGAGGTATACACAGAACCCCTTAGTGCAAGACATGTGGACCAAGCCTGACAATGTGGATGTTAACAGCCATGTAGATTGGTATATCACGTAAATACTGGTATACATTTGCCCCCATAGGTTATGCATTCACACACCCATGTCTGTCTTGACACATAATAACCGCTGGAACAGAGGTGCCATGGCCACATACTACCCACTAGTTAGTGACATACATCTGTACACAATCCCACTGCTTTGTCTGATATACATGAATGTTATGGTGGCCCGGCAGCAGTACATCTGGCAAGTATCTGGACATGACATCGCACTGGGTAAGTACACTAAGCTGCTAGGCATGTAACAAAGCACTGTGCATGCTACAGGCAGACTGCCTCAACACTGGCCTACATTTCCTATGGAGGAATACACATGTACCTGCATATATAGCAGGCTCTACAGGTATGTCACAGCACAGTGTAACAGACACCTGTGTGAAAGTGCATAACCACACCCAATGTGAACACAGCCACATATGGTAAACTAGTGTAATATTACAGTATATGGACTATCTGATCAACACCATCCTCATATGTGCCACTCACACACTACCCCTACATATACTGGGCCACCACACAGTGTGGTCAGATGCCTGTCTGTGGCATGGGACATGTGTGTGTTTGCCCCTACAAACATGTAAGCTGATAGGGTAACATACAGTGGAGCAGCATGTAACATCAGATAGAACAGGACCAAGAACAATGACATCTACCACAGTCTGTACACAGGCCAAGGTACATATTCACAATACACACACTGTTGACAATCACCGTAAGTACACAGACCTCAGTACTGTACACACAACCACAGAATGCTCAGGTAATGTCCTCAAGTATAACCCTTACTACACATAATATGTGTAGCAGTCTGATATCTCACTGGCTCAGATATGATGTCAATAAATATGGTGTACAGAACATGTGCACCTCTTACTGCATGACATATGTACAAAGGTTGACAGAGTTGTGGCTAGAGGCAGAAACACAGGGGACAATATTGACATGTTGTTGTGATAACCTCATACATTTACTGTTGTAGCAGAGTTTGTTGCAACATATGTCCTATGAGGGATATGAAGTCAGTAAATTTCACAGATGTCACCATCTACTGACTGCAATCTTCACACTACCTTCTGCAGTTCACAGATAGGTGCTTTGTGGGTAACATAAAAAACAAAAGGTACCACGCATTGCCCAGTCTGCAGATGACCCTACAGATGGGGTTTCCTCATAAACATAGCACTGACATGGCAGGTATTAAAACATGTAGAACAGCCATATCCACACACACCCTGTTAAACCAACATTACTCCAAATGCAGTATAGCAGCCCTTAAAATCTGTAATCAAGGCAGGTACATCCTCCTCCTGTGTGTTGGCCTATTTCCACAGTGCATGTTGTTAGATGTAAATCTCCAATCCATCTGTGATGCTGTTTACCAAACAACTGATTTAGTTCTGGTCACAGTGAATGAAAAGGCCCAAAACCAACATGATGTTCCTAGATATTGGAGTGTGTTTTCATGCAATTAGCTATGGGAATGTTACCACAGCTGTTCCACATGCAATCAGCTAGAGGAGGGCTACAATTTGTGCAGAGGCCATCAACTGATCATGAGCATCACTTGCAATACACATGCTGCTGCCTAAGCAAAGCAGGTGTAAGTCTCCACATCCACCAGAGAGGGAGTGAGAGAGGCAGACAGAGGCAAAGATATGTTAGGGAGGGGTGGGAGAATGAAACTTAAGCATGTTTGTGTCACACACTTACCAGTACAGGGTATCAAATCCCTGACTGGCTATATATGGCTATCCCATGCCTATGCAGTTATTGGATGCACCACATAAGTTACATATTGTGGAGCCCTCCAAACGTATATGTGATGGTGAATGACATCTTCAAAAGTGATATGGTTGCTATACGGTAGGTGAAGTTCACATGCCTGTCCGCATGAACAGGTGTCAGCATCAACACAGCCACACTGTCTCAGGGACCCACATGCAGTGACACACTTGGCAGGGTCAGGAATAAAACTCATCACTAGTTGAATTGCCACAACACAGTACTGTGCAGGTATCACATGCATCACAAGGGTTATATGGAGGTTATATGGGCAAAGGATATGTGGAGGTGTCTGACATCAGACAGCATGCTTCAGTATGCCAATGTGGGTTGTAGTGAGTGCAAATGTGGTCATAGGCATCATACACCACACAAACAGACACAGGGTGCCAGTACTGACATGCATGTGTGCATTGCTTCATGGGTGTTTAGTGGCCAACTGTGTCCGATGGCTATACAAGGCTAGGTGATGGGCATACCTTGGCATCAGGCCACATGACAATGGTATGCAGTGTGGCTCAGGGGAGTAGTGTCTGGATTTGCCCACACAGGTGGGTATTGTATTCACCATCCAGTCAACTGGGTAACTATTGTGTGTGGCCATTGCTGTGCATAGCTTGCCATGTATGTGTTCCTTAGTCCAAGACATGGATGGTATCTGGGATGTGCACACATCCCACATTCATGTACAGTGACATGTGGAACTGTACCTTGGGTGTCTGGCCTATGTTCTGTACACAGATTGTTATCATCAGGTGTGCCAGTCCTGGACTCATGTGGTGGGAACAGTTAATGGACAGCAGGTTGACCCTGCACCTACATTGATAGCATGATACAGGTATTCCCTGGTGTCAGTGGCATCTTTCCATACAGGGCATGAGTTTCAGGCATGGTATGTCCTTTGTGGGTCACATTTAATGGCACCACAGGTGTTGCAGGTGTCCAGTGGGAAACATAGGGAAGGTGCACTGTCTGCATGCACATGCCTATTGGACTGATGGACAGGGTGCCATGCCCTATGCAGCCCACTGCAATCACACCATGGTTGCTATCAGTGGACAATATGCATGGTACTACCAACATAGCGGTTGTTACCTAGGCAAGTGTGTGTGTGTGTGTGTGTGTGTGTGTGTGTGTGTGTGTGTGTGTGTGTGTGTGTGTGTGTGTGTGTGTGTATGAGACATGGGTTGAGAGTGTTTTCTGGGTAATACAAGGGTTGCTAACTTTGTTCACCTGGCCTTGATGTCACATGTAGGGGTATGGATTTGCACCCCAGCCTCTTGACTATTTCACATCTGCTATATCTGTATGGTGGACATTGTGACATATACTAAGGCCACCATATAAGAAATTTGCAAAACCTACTCCACAATGACTCCAGTTGTTACACACTCACAGCCACCTCCACACAGGATACAAATGACAAACACAGACACACACACACACACACACACACACACACACACACACACACACACACACACACACACACACAAACACACACACAAAACTGCCATGTCTGGGATTATAACACCATATCTAACTAGTTTATTACAATACAGCACTATGCAGTTATAGGACACACCATGGAGATTACTGGAGTACTTGTTCCCCAAAGTTGTATTTCACAGTAGGGCTTTTGAATTGTAGTGAGTGTGACTAGCCTAAAAAGCATTGCTGTCTACACAGAGACACACACACACAAACACACAGTTGCCATGTCTGGGATTAGAACTCCTAGCTAGCTAGTTGATCATACTACAGCAGTACAAAGTTATAGGGCATGCCATTGAGATTACTGGGCTACATCTTTCCCAAAGGTGTATTTCACAGTGAATGACATCAGCAGCCTTGCCAAAGTAGGGCATTTGAATTGTAGTGAGTGTGACTAGCCTAAAAAGCATTGCTCTCTAGACAGACAGTGACACACACACACATGCACAGTTGTCATGTCTGGGATTAGAACTCTTACCTAACTAGTTTATCACACTACAGCAGTACACAGTTATAGGATGCACCACACAGATTACTGGGTTACACCTTTCCCAAAGGTGTATTTTACAGTGAATGACATCAGCAGCCTTGCCAAAGTAGGGCATTTAAATTGTAGTGAGTATGACTACCCTAAAAAGCATTGCTCTCTACACAGGCACACACACACACACACACACACACACACACACACACACACACACACACACACACACACACACACACACACACACACAGTTGCTATGTCTGGGATTAGAACTCCTACCTATCTAATTTATCACACTACAGCAGTACACAGTAACAGGATGCACCATGGAAATTACTGGGCTGCACCTTTCCCAAAGGTGTATTTCAAAGTGGATGACCTCAGCAGGCTTGTCATAGTAGGGCTATGGGGAGGGCAGTGTGTGTATGGGCCATAACCCATTCATCTAGAGGTTGACACATCACATGTGGGCACACTCAGGGTTATATTCCACAGGTACGTGTATACAGCTGCTAAATGACTACTTGCTTGTACAGTCATGTTGCACAGGTAGCACTTGCACCACATAGTCTGTAATGCTTATGGATACCAGTGGCTAATTCCTACAGTGAGTGACATTTACACCTCATGTGGTTATAGCCATTTTGCTGTGTGCTGAGTGGGACAGGTCTCATAATGGATGGCTCCTTGTCACAGTCACTCTCTTCCACACATCTATGTATGTCTATTTTTGGCTTATTATAGTGTGTTGTCCTTGGATATATGCCTGTATTCCTATCCACTGTGTGTCAAAGCATGACTGGTGTGTACTGAGGAGTGTATGCATTAACATCTGCAATTGCCAGATATGTATGGTCCACTGTTGGTTGCAGACATGGGCATTGTTAGTTTAAGTGTGCAAGCATGCTCAGTATGCCCTTCTGTATTGAATGTATGGATCAATTCCAGATAGTTTGTACTCCAGTGCAGACATTTGTGTTGTACACCTACAGCTAGCAAACTGTTTCTGCAGGGTATCCGTTGATCATTTGGCAATATGGGGACAAACTTTGCAGGGGATAGTATGTACTGTAGGTGATTGTGTCTGTGATGCTTCAGTTACATGGTACTGCTGTTAGCAGAGATATTCAGACATGTGTACTGTTATACACTGTGATGTTTTCTGTCCTCATGCACTGTCAGGTGGACATTCTTGCTCACAGTGATGTCTTGCGGGACAAGGGTGACTGCAGCTGTGTCTGCTATTGTGGGCAGATGCCTACATATTCATGGTAAGTTATGCCATTCTGGAGAGGGAGCTGCAGACACTTGCTGCTGGGTCTGTGTATCCGGTTCAGCACCTTGGTACAGTGCTGGCACAGGATCCCATACTAGTACATCCATCGACATGACAGTATGGCCTTATCTTGCTGTGGCAATACCTCACAGCTGTATAGCTTTGCACAGGTTACCCAGAGGCAGGGGCCACGAGTCAGGACATTACCCATATTGTGGTGTACGGGCAGGTATGAAGCCACCCATTTATGTGTTTGCAGCCGGGGATAGAGTGTGCACACAGCTTTGTGTCAGACCTTGCACATTCCATGCTGCCCATGCTCCCACCCCCCCTCTGTTATTCTATCCTCTTCCATACATTATGCATACATTCTCTGATACTTTCCCTATGGTTATCACCCCATCACAGCTGTGTGTTGGTGTTGGTCCACAGTTCATGCAGTGGGACATGGTGGACATGTTACTGCTGTTTGTCCACATGGCCTTGCATATGGCTTACGCGGAGTGTGTTATGTTGTTATTTGGGTGTTCATGACATAACATGCATTGGCAGTACATGTGAGACACAGGCCTTTGGCAGAGGCCTGTGGACCATTAGGTGTTTATGCAGGCTGTTGCATTCTGTCAGTCCTACACTCTCAGACTGCCATACAGTATATTTCCCTGGGGTGACAGGGTAGGTATGCTAGGTGTTCATGCCAATACCTTCTATCAGTCCTGATCAGGTGGTGTGAATGCTGGCAGGGTGCTACCTATGGCTAGGGACACACCTGCATGGGACACCTGCACTGCATGCTGCATTCTTTCGCTATTGCCATATACAGGTGGGGCCATATTGTACCTATTCCCCACAGCAGGGATATGACCAGAGAGGTACCTGTGGGTGGTGTTTGCATGAGCTGGGGTGCATGTGTGCTATGGACACTACTTGCATGTGACACAGAGATATGCATGGGGCATTCCAGTTATGCTGGCATGTGTAGGTACATCAGCTGTTTCCCAATACATCAGTCCTACCTCCTTTGTGATCTGCAAGTGTTCGGGCAGACAACACTGGTATCCCCTACTATATGACCAGATAATGTGATGCATACCTGTATGTACAATTCCAAGGGTGTCTCCATTTCACAGTGACACAATATATACTGTATGTCTGGGGTAGTTTCCTCCTGTGTACTGCTTGTATATCTAGCCCAACAGCCATGCCATGTCAGTCTTTCAGATGCTGACACATATTACCACCATACATTTACAATGACTTACTGCCAGCATGTGTTATACTGGTGGGAATTGTCTTTGAAACTGCAGTTGTGAGGACTTGTCCCTGTCATCAGCAGTAGTGGGCAATGGCCACCAGGTCTTACCTCAATATGCATACATCCTGACCACTCTATGTGCAAATGCTGCAACCTATCCTGCTACTTTGGCTACCCCTGGGCATCTGTGCTCCACTGGTATTATATCTACACATACATGTTACTACATTTCTACATAGGGTTGTGGGGGAGCACACCTGACTGTTACAACGTGTGTACATCGGAATGGGGGGCACACCAGACCATTACTACATTTCTAAATGGATTTTGGGGGCACATCTGACTGTTACTATATTTCTAAGTAGGGTTGGGGGGAGCACATCCATGGTCGGCCTTAGGCATAGGCAAACTAGGTGACCGCCTAGGGTGCCGTACAGCCGGCCTCGTATAGGGTGGAATTTTATGTATTTATTTTAATTAATGTACTTTTGTTATTTTGCAATCTTCTCAGCACCTTGTCTCTGAGTGAAGGGTGCCAAAAAGATCACAAAATAACAAAACCATAGGGTGAAGGGAACAGGGAAGCACCCTCCCACTTTTATAGCTTCAGGTTGGCCAGGAGGCTTGCTTCAACAAGTAAGAAAAAAAAAAAAAATTCTATTGTCACACACGGAACTTAAGCTAGTTCAGTGAAGAGAGGGATTTAGGTCATGCGTGCACGTGTGGCCATTCAGATTGAATACAAGGTAAGTATAAGTGTGAGTCTATCCCAAGGATTCATGAAGCCTGCGCCAGGTGCCGGAGTAGTGTCACCGGTCTAGCGACAAATATGGCCACGGAGCAATTCAGGTATGAGCTGTTTCCACATGCACTACCAGCGTACGCCAGATCTGCGCAGCTCCCGGTGTATGTATGCTAATTACCCCATGCGCAGTAGTGTAGCATGCAAATGAAGGTATATAGAGATTCATGATGTGGGGCAGGCGTAGCATAAGCATGTGGAAATGTAAACCAAAAAAAATGGTTTACATTTTGTCAAACATAAAATCGGAGCCATGAAAGTGGACCAAACTTACATATTATAATGTTAATATATGCCAATGGCTAAATATGTAGCCAATGGCATAAAAGAAATGCATAACATATAAAAAATAACATTTAATGTCATGGCTACACTAACGCAAAGTAAAACCGCAGTGCATCTGTGCACAAACGGGATCACAAGGAAAATATATTTAGATGTCATACAAGTGCAATGTAATACACTTCATGATATCCCCATAATAGTCAATGGCAGGCATGCTACACCACAACCATGGCGCAAGGGTTGCTAAGGGTCTGTGACAGTGTTCCGTGCAGTAACTAGGAATTAGCAGTCAATGTCATGCAAATGTGTCAAGTAATACTGAATTGCAAACACCCCACCGGCGTAAGGATGTACCACATGGCATAGCAGTACAACACTGAGGACTGGCCTGGAGGTAAACATGACATCAAGAGAGGGGCGCACCACAGTAGCTGTAAGCACATTGGATCATTGCTAATCCGTGTTGCCTGATGCTAAGCAAAGCCGCAGGATAGGGGTGTGGAAGTAGCCATAGCTTTGCTTAGCTGAGAGCACACAAGGTAACCAAAAGTTCATGTGAACGTGGATGAAAACGCACATGAAACCTGGCAAACAGCTGTGCTCAGTGCGCACCACAGCTGAAACAGGAAGGATATAGGAAGACAATAAGGAAATGCTGCAGCATGGTAATTGGAGTACAAATGAGTAATTAACACCTAAGAACTCACAGTGGGCCATAGACAACAACTAACAAGGCTGCTAGCAGCTACCTGCAGAACAGGAAAGGGGAGGTGCCGTACAGCAAAGAAAAGAGAACTGTCACAGCAGAACAAAGCAAACTTGCAGTAGATCAGCTACCTAACACATTCTCCAACACAATCCTGGGTTGTGAAAGTACAAAACAAGAAAGCCGGCAGCTGGATGAATGCCTGACAATGAGAGGGGAATCGGGTTGAAAATTGAAGTAAAGGCCAATAGATGAATCACAGCAGCCAAGCGTAAGTCAACACCAAAGGCCCCACAATAGCAGTACCTGCTGTAAAACCAATAATTAAGATACCCTCCAGCTGGAATAGCACAAACACACCCAATTACACCAACATCATCCATTGCACAATAGTATAAGGTGTGAAAGCCCCACACACACACTTGTGTATTCCCAGACACTCT
Source organism: Protopterus annectens (assembly GCF_019279795.1). Classification (NCBI taxonomy): domain Eukaryota; kingdom Metazoa; phylum Chordata; order Ceratodontiformes; family Protopteridae; genus Protopterus; species Protopterus annectens. Next base: position 1,374,213,164 of record NC_056729.1, read on the forward strand.
GCACCATTGGTGTATACAGACAGGGAACTTTTAATATGTACATGTTAGGGACCACCATAGCTTTGATTCAACAGCATGTGTTGGAGACTAACGGTGGTGTGGAGGATGATGCTGACAACCATCTCAGACGCCAGAGGAGGAGAAGAGTGTTCAGACCCAGAGTAACCTACCAGGGGCTACATGATCTGGAGACAGTAGAGTGTTACAGGTTGGACAGGGACATTATACAGCAAATTGTTGAGCTGTGCCAGCCACCCCTCAGAGCCAGAGGTAACAGACACGAAGGTATGTGTAAGCTCAAGAATATTAGCCACAGGTACCTTCCAAAGGCCAACTGGGGATATCATGGGGATCTTACAGGCATCGGCATCCAGAGTACTCCACCAGTTCCTGGATGCCATGTTACCACATGCCAATGAGCACATTTACTTCCCCCGAATGCAGGAGGAGTTGGCCAGCAATATGCATCTCTTCTACCATGTGGCAGACTACCCAGAGGTACTGGGTGCAATAGACTGCACACACATACACATCAAGTCACCACCCAGTGAGCAGGGTAGGCGCTACATAAACCGCAAGGGATTCCCCTCCATCAACTGCCAGGTCATGTGCAATGCTCAGGGCATTATCATGGATGTGTGTGGTGGCAGCCCTGGAAGCTATCACGACTCTCACATCTGGCATGCCTCACAGCTGTATCAGGTATTTGCCAGCGGGGACATCCCATTTGGCCACCTGGTGGGGGATGCTGGCTGTGCACTGGAACCGTGGATGATGACTCCCATCAGAAATGCACACACAGCCATGTAAGAACACCATAATGAGGCACATGCAGAAACCAGAATCATCATAGAGCATGTGTTTGGGATGCTGAAATTACGATTCCATTGCTTGGACATATCTGGTGGAGCCTTGCAGTACTCTCCAGGAACGTGTGCCCACATCTTCATAGTATGTGCCATGCTACACAATATGATCCTGTGGAAACAGCTGCTGCAGCAGAGACAGAATGGTGAAGGCCCTCACAGCCCACCACCATTGCCAAGGGACCCACAGGCACAGAGGGACTCAGACCATGAACACCCTGTGCTAACCCCAGTAGGCAGACGGAGGTGTGCCCAGTATGCCCATGCCTTGGCAAAGAGGGAACGTATAGCACTCACACTGACAGTGTAGGCACTCATGGACTGACACCCTTCTCCACCTGCACACACAGCAAACATGGATGGCACACACACATGACCACCTGTAAATTGTCATGTATAGCTGGTCTACTGTTTGCATCCTACATAGGTAGTTCTCAACTATTGTAATCACAACCACCATTGGCACAAGGTAAGTCAATACTTCACAGTAGATTAAGCTATTAGCATGTGTCCATAGTGTATGTAGAGGTTCATAGATACATAGGTAGGTACATGCCCAACTGCCAAGGCTACTCATAAGCATAGGCAAAATGTGTCTGCTGTCTCCACCCCATCAATTAACTAACTGTCCCTCTGTGGAGCAGAGCCAATTGCAGGATCCCTGGGGTGTAGCCACTGTTCCCCACCCACTCTGCAAGGATTCCCTGGAATGTTAGTGAGGGGTTTTGTATAATGTAATCAGGGATGCAGTTCCAAATAATGGGGAGAATCCCTGACAGGAATCTTCACAGATGTTTACATGTTACATAGTATACCTTAAACACAGCTTGCATATATAGGTAGTTCTCCACCGAATAATAAACATGTGGAACACACAACTACTGAAATGTGCGTTATACCACTGCCAGAATTAGAACATGCAACCATGTACACATTCATCACAATAACATACCACTAAGCTACATGAGATGTACCAATGGCAATCATGTATACTGACAGGATAAAACACAAAAGGTAGGAATGTGTTGAAATAGAACAAACCGGCATGTACCCAATGAAAGGTGTATATTAGATATATATATATATATATATATATATATATATATATATATATATATATATATATATATACATCATCATATATATTTATAGAGAGAGAGAGAGATGTTGATATATTGGGATATACATATATGTGTAGATATATAGATAGGTTAACAATATCTACATAACCATGGAGGTACATATAAATGGGATACCTACCACATACCAACTGCTTTACATACCGACATGTGTAATCCCGAGGCTTAAGGTCCGAAAGAACACAGTACCAAAACACCAGATGCACGAGGTGTAAAATCAAGATGTTAAGGGACAGTTAGTCAGTGCTTATGGTGTTGTGGTTCAGGTAGGTTACTGTGTGTGTGTTTCTTAGGGCTGTAGTGTGTGTGTGTTCTGGGTGTGGTGTGTGTTCTTGGGGGACTGTAATATGTGGGTGTGGGTTAGCTTTGTGCATCTGTTTGGTGACCTAGGAGGTAGAATATTATAGTAAGGGGTGGTGTGGGGGGTGCAGACACCTACATCGGGGGTGTAGGGGGGCTTGGCCACTTGCTCATATGTAGCGTAGGATGGTTTGTTTGGATGTGGTGGGTAGCAGTGTGTCTGTGTGTGTGTGTGTGTGTTCCATGTTCATGTTACTTTCATGAGTTACTGTCGCTGTCAGTAATGTGGGGTATGGGAGTCTGGGCCCGGTACTGTCTGCTTCGGAACTCTGTGGTTTTGGGATTCCATAGGTAGTGTTCATATATGTGTATAACATGGACCATAGCAATCACACATTCTGCCACTACCAACCTTTATGAACAAAGGATATGGAGAGTATATGCCTATACACTATTACAAATATGTGCTATGGACCTGAGCCAATGATAGTGTTACCACCTGTCCCACTTTGCGAGGGGCTGTCCCTCTTTGGACGGTTGTCTCCTGACCAAATATATTAAACGTGGCAAATGTCCTGGGATTGTAGGACATATTTATGTCCCATATGTACTGTAATAGTTGCATACAATAGTTATTTATGCATCTAAAATACCTACATGTTACAAGAAACAGGGTAAGCAACTAAACTGCTATAAGAATAAGCTTATATTTAGGCAAGAAAGGAAAGTTCTATCCCTTGTACTAACCATGGGTTTGTGTCAGCCTGTAAATTCTGATGTGTGTCCCGAAAATGTCCCACTATGGCCATATCAAAAGGTGGCAACCCTAGCCAAAGAGGGTCAGTCACCAACACAACTACGATGACTGCAAATACCTATGACAGAAATACACAGCTTTCATGTAGCAACACTTTATTACATTCAGATGTATTACCGAAGGGATTCAAGGACTAACATCACCTGCATGCTATACAGGAACCACATAACAGTGCCTTAATAAATCAGCCTGCAATTACCATTGTATTAGTCCACAAAAGGATAGGTGTTCAAATAGGGAAGGAACCCTCACGCACATATCGATTATGTATAAAAGCAGTTCCTACACACCTGCATCTGCTATGCACACCCACCAGCATCACCCCCACACCCAAACATATTACAATATAAACTGTAATAACATCACAAATCATTCACTCACTGTACAACATCTGCAGAAGCCTTACCATACCTTTTCAGAGACACACTAACATGGCCCTATGTGAAATAGCTGCTGTTATACAATGGAACATCTGCTGATGTTACAGGGTTTGTTTGCACTAATCCCATTTCAGAGGGTTGTGTGTACACTGGGATGTGTTAGCAATTACTGAGTAACAGCACAATATGCTACACTTGTACACCAAATCAAGGATGTCTGGTGAGTACACTGTAAACCGCATAACAGTTCATGCATAGCCATACAGACTTGAGCTGCCCAAACATCCTTGCCAGACTTAAACATCTGCAGAAGTATCAGGTACAAACAAACCCTACATAAGTAGCAATGTTCAGAAATATAACAGCTATACTCATATGTACAACAAAATTGTCTAGCCATTACACACAATCCATGGGAGTCATGAAGCTAATTTATCTCTGTGTGTCTCCATATAGCTGTTGAAATATATCACAAACAACACATCCAGGCCGTCTTCCTTGAAAGTAAGGCAAATGGACAATGCCCTAAAGGAGTACTCAGTTATACACCACTGTTGCCATGGTATCGGCGAATGGAGTAGCTGCATAGCTGATGTGCATCTAATTAACTACTTTGGAATAGCAATTGGTGGACAGGACACCACGTTACTGATATGTAACTAGAAAAGGATGTGTTATCACACATTCAAACCATCCATATATACCAGCAGAATGTTACAAAGAACATTTAAACACAAACTGAAAAGGATTGAATCAACAGCTAACGACACCTCAGGTTACTAATAAGTTACGTAGAACAGTCATTATGTCTGTGTATGTAGTACCTTTGTGTAGTATTTAAAGTGCACACAATCCATATAATGGAAACAATCTTGTAGTGATGTATTGTTGAGCATAATAATGCTTGTAGTATTCGTGTGTTCTGCTGTAGGTCACAAGGCAAACACTGCATACACCACAAGGGATGCTATATAAGGGCTTTGAACAGAAATACTCCTCACCAGCCACTGTCAGTGGCAGGGCTGGTCCAACAAGTATGTGCTATAACAGGGGATAGTATATGTTGATATATTGTAACTGTAGCCATATGTATGGGTGTATTACTGAAAATAACATGTCAAAGGTAGGGCCACTATGCAATTATGATTTGCATTATGGGATATTGTGCTAATAACTGTGTAATGTACAGTATTGTAGGCAGATATGTATTACAAGCTACATAGCATTACTGTTATGTTAGGCAAACAGTTATGTCTATTGGCATTTACAATACACAATAACAGGATACATATGTCTTTTAGTCACCCAACAGTTTATCAGCATGATAGCAAAGTAAAATGGAAGAGCTAGTTAACTATCCATGCACATAAGACATGTAATATGTGCAAAGGTAGATACTAGGCTGTCTTACCAAAGGTATTTATAAGCCTAGCTAGAGTGTGTTGGCTTTCGCCATCCCCATAGTTTGGTTCCCTGTGCCTCTGAACGGCAGAATCATTAGTTCCCTGTGCCTCTGTCCAGCAGAACTTCTGCAGTGATCCCCGGGGTACATGTCTGTCTCCCATCCACACGTCAAGGTTTCCCTTGAAGAGTGCTAGTGAGGGGCCCTGCCTGATGTACATTGGAATCATGTTCCAAAGCATGGGGAGTGTCTGGGTCAGGAATCTATCCATCCAGCACATCCTAGTCATCATTGTGGTTAGGTGTATATCCCTAGAGCAAGTGGCTCTCAGGGGCCTCTGTTTAGGTGGAGCATGTCCAGCAATACAGGGTTGGACATGGGCCTAGAATGTCAAGCAGAGATCACCTGTGAGTATGCGGTATGCAACAGAGTACAACTGGAGTATCTTAGGTTGGGCTGCATAGGTCATCTGTTTGAGGTCAGTAATCCTCTTGGTGTGGTACTGTTGTGGTTTTCCAAGCTGTTGCAGTTGTCTTGTAAGGTGTATCCCAAATGAGGTATTGTATCCTTTAATGATTCATAAGTTCATAGGTTCATAGGTTGGTACTAGGCTATCAGCCCTAGGGCCAATGCAAGCCTAGCCATAACAATTTCCTGGATATTTCTTCCCACAATATTTACTTCTCTGGACCCCTGTCTAGCAGGGTGACTGACATGATCCCAGGGTGAATTTCCTATCTCCCATCCAATCATCAAGGTTCCTTTTGAAGAGGGCCAATGAGGCACTCTGCTTGACATGTATGGGCAGTCCATTCTAGAGGTGAGGCTATGATTAAACATGACACTTAGGTGAGGTGCCAGTTCATTTTGTAGTTCATGTAGTACACAGCCTGGGATGTCATCTGGTCCCATAGATGCTGTATTCTTAGCTTTGGAGAGTGCGGTTTCTACCTGTGTGGCCGTGATTACCGGAATTTGGCAATCTTTTGGTATTGAGATGGACCATTTAGGGGGTGAGAGGGGGTGAAGTTGGCACTAAATTGATCTGCCATGATATTGGCAATATCCTTGGGATCAGTATATTTAATGCCGTTCAGTTGTAGCTCAGAGCAGATCTGAGCATTGCCATTTAGATTCTTCTCATAACTATAGAATGCCTTGTGGTTGTCTGGAATCTTTGACAATTTTATTTTCGTAACTAGCTTTTGAGGATTTTATGAGGGATCTCAGCTTCTTACTGAGGCTGGTGAGGGAGTTTTTTGCATCCTGGTATTTTCCTCTTTTCTGCAACAGTTTCTTCCTTCTGTTGTATAGTTTGTTTATAGCAGGGGACCACCAGATTGGCTTCCTTTTTTGGAGAAGAGCATCTTGGTTCTATTTCAGATGGCACGATTCATGCACGAGTGGATGTGCTCATACAGTGCGTTAGTGTAGGATTCTGCAATTGAACGTACAGATACAGACTGCGTGGGTGGCATGAAGTCTGTCACTACTGACTGCAGTAGCATGAAGTTGGCTTTGGAGAAGTTTTTTTAAGGACTTTTCCTTACTGGGGGGTGGGGGTGGGATGTGGATGTCAAGGGTGATTTGCTTATGGTCAGACCAGACCAATGAGTGGGTGACCACTGGTGTGGAGCATCTATCTCCCATGTTGGTAATGACAACCACGATGACTGCAAATACCTATGACAGAAATACACAGCTTTCATGTAGCAACACTTTATTACATTCAGATGTATTCAAGGGATTCAAGGACTAACATCACCTGCATGCTATACAGGAACCACATAACAGTGCCTTAATAAATCAGCCTGCAATTACCATTGTATTAGTCCACAAAAGGATAGGTGTTCAAATAGGGAAGGAACCCTCACGCACATATCGATTATGTATAAAAGCAGTTCCTACACACCTGCATCTATGCACACCCACCAGCATCACCCCCACACCCAAACATATTACAATATAAACTGTAATAACATCACAAATCATTCACTCACTGTACAACATCTGCAGAAGCCTTACCATACCTTTTCAGAGACACACTAACATGGCCCTATGTGAAATAGCTGCTGTTATACAATGGAACATCTGCTGATGTTACAGGGTTTGTTTGCACTAATCCCATTTCAGAGGGTTGTGTACACTGGGATGTGTTAGCAATTACTGAGTAACAGCACAATATGCTACACTTGTACACCAAATCAAGGATGTCTGGTGAGTACACTGTAAACCGCATAACAGTTCATGCATAGCCATACAGACTTGAGCTGCCCAAACATCCTTGCCAGACTTAAACATCTGCAGAAGTATCAGGTACAAACAAACCCTACATAAGTAGCAATGTTCAGAAATATAACAGCTATACTCATATGTACAACAAAATTGTCTAGCCATTACACACAATCCATGGGAGTCATGAAGCTAATTTATCTCTGTGTGTCTCCATATAGCTGTTGAAATATATCACAAACAACACATCCAGGCCGTCTTCCTGAAAGTAAGGCAAATGGACAATGCCCTAAAGGAGTACTCAGTTATACACCACTGTTGCCATGGTATCGGGCGAATGGAGTAGCTGCATAGCTGATGTGCATCTAATTAACTACTTTGGAATAGCAATTGGTGGACAGGACACCAACGTTACTGATATGTAATAGAAAAGGATGTGTTATCACACATTCAAACCATCCATATATACCAGCAGAATGTTACAAAGAACATTTAAACACAAACTGAAAAGGATTGAATCAACAGCTAACGACACCTCAGGTTACTAATAAGTTACGTAGAACAGTCATTATGTCTGTGTATGTAGTACCTTTGTGTAGTATTTAAAGTGCACACAATCCATATAATGGAAACAATCTTGTAGTGATGTATTGTTGAGCATAATAATGCTTGTAGTATTCGTGTGTTCTGCTGTAGGTCACAAGGCAAACACTGCATACACCACAAGGGATGCTATATAAGGGCTTTGAACAGAAATACTCCTCACCAGCCACTGTCAGTGGCAGGGCTGGTCCAACAAGTATGTGCTATAACAGGGGATAGTATATGTTGATATATTGTAACTGTAGCCATATGTATGGGTGTATTACTGAAAATAACATGTCAAAGGTAGGGCCACTATGCAATTATGATTTGCATTATGGGATATTGTGCTAATAACTGTGTAATGTACAGTATTGTAGGCAGATATGTATTACAAGCTACATAGCATTACTGTTATGTTAGGCAAACAGTTATGTCTATTGGCATTTACAATACACAATAACAGGATACATATGTCTTTTAGTCACCCAACAGTTTATCAGCATGATAGCAAAGTAAAATGGAAGAGCTAGTTAACTATCCATGCACATAAGACATGTAATATGTGCAAAGGTAGATACTAGGCTGTCTTACCAAAGGTATTTATAAGCCTAGCTAGAGTGTGTTGGCTTTCCGCCATCCCCATAGTTTGGTTCCCTGTGCCTCTGAACGGCAGAATCATTAGTTCCTGTGCCTCTGTCCAGCAGAACTTCTGCAGTGATCCCCGGGTACATGTCTGTCTCCATCCACACGCCAAGGTTTCCCTTGAAGAGTGCTAGTGAGGGGCCCTGCCTGATGTACATTGGAATCATGTTCCAAAGCATGGGGAGTGTCTGGGTCAGGAATCTATCCATCCAGCACATCCTAGTCATCATTGTGGTTAGGTGTATATCCCTAGAGCAAGTGGCTCTCAGGGGCCTCTGTTTAGGTGGAGCATGTCCAGCAATACAGGGTTGGACATGGGCCTAGAATGTCAAGCAGAGATCACCTGTGAGTATGCGGTATGCAACAGAGTACAACTGGAGTATCTTAGGTTGGGCTGCATAGGTCATCTGTTTGAGGTCAGTAATCCTCTTGGTGTGGTACTGTTGTGGTTTTCCAAGCTGTTGCAGTTGTCTTGTAAGGTGTATCCCAAATGAGGTATTGTATCCTTTAATGATTCATAAGTTCATAGGTTCATAGGTTGGTACTAGGCTATCAGCCCTAGGGCCAATGCAAGCCTAGCCATAACAATTTCCTGGATATTTCTTCCCACAATATTTACTTCTCTGGACCCCTGTCTAGCAGGGTGACTGACATGATCCCAGGGTGAATTTCCTATCTCCCATCCAATCATCAAGGTTCCTTTTGAAGAGGGCCAATGAGGCACTCTGCTTGACATGTATGGGCAGTCCATTCTAGAGGTGAGGCTATGATTAAACATGACACTTAGGTGAGGTGCCAGTTCATTTTGTAGTTCATGTAGTACACAGCCTGGGATGTCATCTGGTCCCATAGATGCTGTATTCTTAGCTTTGGAGAGTGCGGTTTCTACCTGTGTGGCCGTGATTACCGGAATTTGGCAATCTTTTGGTATTGAGATGGACCATTTAGGGGGTGAGAGGGGGTGAAGTTGGCACTAAATTGATCTGCCATGATATTGGCAATATCCTTGGGATCAGTATATTTAATGCCGTTCAGTTGTAGCTCAGAGCAGATCTGAGCATTGCCATTTAGATTCTTCTCATAACTATAGAATGCCTTGTGGTTGTCTGGAATCTTTGACAATTTTATTTTCGTAACTAGCTTTTGAGGATTTTATGAGGGATCTCAGCTTCTTACTGAGGCTGGTGAGGGAGTTTTTTGCATCCTGGTATTTTCCTCTTTTCTGCAACAGTTTCTTCCTTCTGTTGTATAGTTTGTTTATAGCAGGGGACCACCAGATTGGCTTCCTTTTTGGAGAAGAGCATCTTGGTTCTATTTCAGATGGCACGATTCATGCACGAGTGGATGTGCTCATACAGTGCGTTAGTGTAGGATTCTGCAATTGAACTTCCAGATCCCGTCTGCGTGGGTGTCATGAAGTCTGTCACTTCTGACTTCAGTAGCATGAAGTTGGCTTTGGAGAAGTTTTTTTAAGGACGTTTCCTTACTGGGGGGTGGGGGTGGGATGTGGATGTCAAGGGTGATTTGCTTATGGTCAGACCAGACCAATGAGTGGGTGACCACTGGTGTGGAGCATCTATCTCCCATGTTGGTAATGACCAGGTCTAAGATATTGGAGCCCCTGATGGGACAATGGATTAGTTGATCCAGGGCGTTGGAATTTATGAATTCCAAGAACCGTTGGGAAAAGAAGTTGGTACCCGAGTAGTTTTCCCAGTTAATGGCAGGGTAGGGTCTAATAAGTCATGAGCAGAGAGTCACAATGACCTCCTTTGTTCTGGATGTGAGCCCATTAGAGATTAGGGGGGCCATGTAGAAGGATATTCTAACCACCTTGTCATTATGGGTATCGAAGGAGAGATTGTTATCTACTGGGGTTCCCGGATCCCTTATTACCTTTTCTGTATGTAGGGGAATAGCACCTATGTGGTAGTCCGTGGGTAATTAGTTATATCCAAAGGGATTACTATGCACTTTTAGGCATTCAGCTTGACGCCATGATATTGACACCAGGTATCCATCTCAGTGCGACCCTTCCAGAGGGTGTCTGTAACAGCTGGGGAAACAATTATGTCCCCTAGTTTGCAGTCATCTGCAAACCTTTTCAGCCAAAGCCCTCTTGTGCTTGTCTGTATGTCAGAGAAGTATATACCGAACATGAGGGGTCCTTTAGCCCTGGGGTTGCCACTTGTAACTGGTATACAATCAGACCTAGGGTATGCAACTCCCACTGTGTAGGTTCTTTCTGTGAGCCACTTTGCAAACCATCACATGACATAGGGGTTAATGTTCAGGTGGATGGGTATGTTGATAATACCAGAAGGAGGAATGGTGTTGAAAGCCTATGAGAGATCTAGGTAGGCTGTGTGGACCTCCTTACCCTCATTTAATGCCTTGGTAACTATCTCTAAGAAGTCCACCAGGTTTAGGAGGCATGATCTGCCATTAACAATGCCAGATTGGGAGGGGTCAAAGATTTGGAGGTACCCAATGTCTCTGTGACTGAGATCCATGATGTGCACCATAGCCTTGCAGACCAGGCTTGTCAGGCCTATAGGGAAATAGGTCCTGTGGTCTGTTGTGGCACCACCTTTGTGGAGTGGGATAACTGTTGCTGTGTGCCATTCAGGGGGCACTATGCCCGATGTGAGGCTATTATTGAATATGAGTCAGTACGTTTTGAAGTTCATGTAAAACACAGCCTGGGATGTTGTCCGGTCCCATGGATGCTGTGATATTAGCTTTAGAGTGTGCAGCTTTGAGAGGGAGGAGGGAAAGGTAGCTCTGAACCTATCTGCCAGGATGTTGGCAATATCAGTTGGTTCTGTAATATTCGTGCCTTTGTGCTGTAACTCAGAGCATATCTGGTTGTTGACATTGAGATATGTGACATAGCTATAGAATGCTTTGTGGTTGTTGTTGGAATTAGTGGCAGTTTAGTTTTCATAGCTAGCTTTGGAGGATCTTATAAGGGATCTCACCTTCTTACAGAGGCTAGCCAGGGAGCTCCTCCACACATGAGGTTATACTCTCATTTGCAACAGTGTCTTCCTCCTGTAGTACAGTTTGCTTATGGCAGGGGACCACCAGATTGGTTTCCTTACTTAGGAGTATAGCGTCTTGGTTCTGTTTGGGATAGCACAAGCCATGCACTTGTGTAGGTGCTTATCGAGTGCATTTGTGTAGGATTCAGCAGTTGTAACAGTATTGTCCATTTGCATGGGTGTCATGACGTTCACCACATCTGTCTTAAGAAGCATGTAGTTGGCTTTGTAGACATATTATACTGTGGTACCCTTAATGGGGGGGTGGGGGCGGGATGTGGATATCAATGGTGTTCAGCTCATGGTCGGATCGGACCAACGAGGAGTTGACTTCACGTGTGGAGCACCGGTCACTCATTTGGTAATGTCTAAGTCTAAGATATTGTTGCCCCTGGTGGGTGTGTGGATAAGTTGATCCAGGGCATTGGTGTTTATGAATTCCAGAAAGCGTTGAGCTAATGAGCTGGTACACGAGTAGTTTTCTCAGTTAATGGTGGGGTAGCTTCGTTGAGACTATGTGATAAGTGTGGTGTGGTGCGAATGTTTACCTTCTCCACATGACTGTCAGGGTCAGGCTTGGTTGGAGAGAGCTTTACCTCCAGTTTGGCTAGATAAGTGCATCTTGCACAGGTTGTAGTGTTGGGTGGTAGGCAGAGATGGTCGTCTGTGTACATGAGGCAATGTCTACATTGCCTCAAGATGTCCAGATTCATCAGCTAGACAGGAGAGAACACTGGCAGATGACCCTTGGACATGCCTGCATATAAAACTAATTTCCCCTAGATAAGTGAAGAAAGTGAGTACAAGAGCTATTTTACTCTAAGCAAGTGAGAAAAGTATTTACAAAACGTGTTTACCTCTAGGTAATGAGGAAGATTGAGTGCTATAGTAATTAGTAGCTTACATAGTGCTTACAAGTTTTGAACAAGTGGTGCTGAGCATGAATAAGCAATCCAGATAGGGTCTTGGATAACATAAACACACTGCCCCCCCAACAGGTACACAATCATATATCCATGTACACCACAGAGCCCTTGTACCCACAACTATGCAGGTACAAGCTGCACTCAGGCTGCATGAGACCTGTCCACATCCCAGGTTGTATCATACACATATGGCAACACAAGCTGCTCTCCACATACACATCATGTAAAACATAGCTTCATGTCAGGCTGTGTACACACTGAGTGGTGCACACCAACAAGTATCATAACCAACAAAGGGGGAGACACCACTGATAATTGGAAGTATTGCACTACTACCCTGCTGAGTCTGGTCTGAAAGGCCATGAACCTTGAACAAATTATTTGATGTCAGCAGTACAGATGTAGATGACAGTAAGGTTGATTTCACACTGCATATCATAACCTTGCCAGGTCATAGGACATCATCACCCATACTGTGTTCCACCTATACTCGGTATACTAGATGTACATTCCTGTGTCACAGGATTGTTTTGCAATGGGACTGCTGGCAGAACCAACACTACAGAAGGTGTCTGGATAATATATGCACATCACACCAGTGCCAGCTACAGTAAGACATGGTTAATTAGTTGTATTCCCCCTCACTGTAGCCCATACCACATAGACTAACAGAAGGCATCTGCCTATTGATGTATGCAAATGACTATGACCTAGGAGCAATAGCCGACTCAGAGTGTTGTGGACAGCATACAGAAGGGACTTTGTGGGTGAGATGTGTGTGACATATGGCCACAATCTGACAGCTACATATTACATTGTCACCCCCATGTTAGTAACCCTGTACCCCTGAACTGCCACCTAGGCAGCGGTCAACATAATGGACACTGTGTGTAAGGGATGCAGCTGGGCAGTTGTCTTTCCTGTGATAGCTACGTCACCACACCTGTCAGGTAGTCGTATGTGGCAACCCTAATCATGACAGGGTGCCATCCATGAATATAGAGATCATTGTCCAGTGATACACAACACTCAAGTGACCCATATCAGATCACATATTTCCTTTAAGAGGTATTGGCCATGTGCAGATGACCTACACCAGCCTTCCCATTCCCCATCTCCACTATGTAGCATGATGCATACCCTGAATAAATCCATGTCCAACCCAGTGATGTTGGACATGCTACACGCACCCATCCTGATCTCGAACACATACTTCATGGACATCCACCTTCCACATGCTGGACAGATCCTTGTCCCATACACTTTACGTAGTCCTACCATACTATGCATTCCTGTCTGTCAAAGCTGCACATCGCTCCCCTCTCAGACATGGTGTGATGACTGCATGGTAAATGTATCATTAACCCTGTGGATCAGTAATGTGGCACCGCTCCACCTGGCCCCACAGAACTGCCTGTCGGCTACTGCCAGGTAACCTTTCATCCTAGATTCATACATGGCCCATGGCATATAGCCCACTAGTTGACTTTGACTGTACATGCTATAGTTGATATCCATCCCTGAAAATACCATCTGGCTAGCCAGTGTCCCATGTGTATCACATGTGCAACACAGGTGATGCATGGCAGGATGTTGAATTGCTGTACAGTGCCGTGTAGATCTATATGGCAGAACACATACATGTAAAACCTTATGTGAGCAAGTCTGCAGGGTCACAGGTCATGTCTGTTAAGGCAGTGTAAGTCCTTATATGTGACATATACACAGCATCAAGGTTGACTACATTAATGTGGACACATCCAGCCATGTGCTGATAGGTAGGGACACCAGTACAGGCAAACAGACATGCCCACATCAAGACAGCATCCACATGGAGTATGAGCAATGTAATCAGGTGACACACACACACATATATGGTGATAATATCCACTCAACATTGAGTGTCACATGTGTGTGACACAAACACATCAGTGTCATATAGGTTTGTAAATTCAACTATTTAAACTTAATAAATGTGATACACATGTATGTTCAGCTGTTGCTCTGTATGTCTCTCTGAGTTACTGTGACCTGTCTCCATCATTATGTCTTCCAGGTATGCTGCGTGCAAGGCTACCCCCTTTTACTCACTTGGAGAATGAGGCCCTCATCCCATACCTACTTGACAATCATGATATCCTGTTCAGCCATGTGCCACAGGATGCAGAGCAGTGGAATGCCCTGTGGATGGAACTTCCCAGGAGGGTTAATGATGTTGGTGGCCACAACCGCACATACCAGCAGGTGCACAGAACCTGTACAGACCTCATTAGATGGGCAAAACAGCGTGCAAATGCAATCACCAGGGAACAAGGTGCAACAGGTGGTGGATCACCAACCCAGCCCCCACTCACACGTACCGAGGAGCTACTGGCCAACCTGGGGACACCTGCAGAACCACATCCACAAGCCTTAGCCGATATTTTGGAGGTGGGTGTCTTTCAACCACTGAGCCTGAAGTTGCATCTATACCAACTATATTCCATATAGTTGCATGTGTCACTGTACAATATGTAATGTAACATCATATGTAAGGCAAGTATACACACATGCTACATACTATAGTATTCTACTCTGTGTATGCACACATGTGCATACACCATAGTATAGTCTAATGTACTGTTGTATGTGTTATGCTCATTGCACCCAGTAGCCATTATACAGGCATGGATTATGCTCATACTGCTGTGTTCCTCCTATTTAGGTACCTCTGGCATTCCACTGCAACAGCAGTCTGTTGCAGGTGAGACTGTTATTATTTATCAGGAATCATAATGTACAAATCTATCTGCCATGTGGCCATTTACAACATGTGCACATAATGTAAAGTCCTGTCACAATATACAGGTCGGACCTGCAAAGCGTTACAATGACTACCCATGTGCAACACTTGCAAACTATATGAATCATCTCACTGACATGAATCTTCACAAACTGTCATTGCCAGATGTGTGGACAGCTGTGCATACAATGGTGGAGGTGCTGTTCACTTTAGGGACAAACTACAGATCAGAACTACACATGTGGTGAATACAAACAGTACTACACAGTGGGCTGGAGTATGGCCAGCCCACAGGATTCACTGGTGTGGATCATAGCCCTGCTATGAATGTCACACAATGTGCTGTGCTATCTTGACATGTCCATGACATCTAGTGGCCTGGCTGCATCACTGCCTACCTAACCTGAAAACATATCCCACATACCACCCTTTTTCTGCATGACCCTGTCGTCAGTGGAGCATATATGTCATATGGGACAACACAGACATGTGAAATAGATGCCCATCACAATAATTTGGACAACACGTACACACATGGCCATGAAGGATGGCCAGAGACATGGAGGAACAGACATAGTAGACGTGATGTGCTTGTGTGCACATCCTGTCATAAAATGGCTACACATGGTCCAACTATGGCCTTTGTATAATGGTCATATTGTGTAGATGTGGAACATTAGTCATCCTACAGGCCTGTGCACATCTTGTGTAGGCGTAACATCAATCCACCACATAAGATGTGTTGAACATCTTGAGGGTGTAACGACATGACAGCAGTCACCTGTACAGTATCCACATCAGCCCACAGATACAGTACATTCCCCTTGCTGGTGTTGGACATCAATGTCATACTTGCTCCTCGTGTGTGTGTGTGTGTGTGTGTGTGTGTGTGTGTGTGTGTGTGTGGTACATAGATGTCATGTGGGACATGGTGTACTGACGTGTTCGTCATAGTTGACAGGCAGCAGCAATATGGTTGCAGATGTGCAGGGGTGTCATCCGTATAGCCATCAGTGACCTGTGTCACAACTTCCACATCATGGTTTAGTATGTACACACCTAAGTGACGTGGGTCACATTCCACAGTATATATGTATTGCATCCGAACACAGTCATGGCTATGAACTCTGTCTGTAACTCATACTGTATAGCACTATAGATGCCTCATGATTCTCTGCAATGGCCATGCACATCAGCTAAATGTGCAGTATATCTGTAGGGAGGACAGCAACACTGCATTGGGACACCATTGCCCCACTGTATATTTGACAGGACACCATTGTGTTACATGTATGCATGTCATTGCACACATCAGCAGATCACATGTCATACTACATGTGATTTTCAAGGTCATCTGCCACGCATCAGGCAGGTGTACTGTTAACCTGTGCTGGCCTACATGGTATAACACAGGGATGTATGCTAACTACTACTATGATTGTGTAATTTGCATGCCGTCTGCTATGACACATGCATGCTGTTGTGTGCAACCCAGGGATGTATGATAACTACCACTATTATTGTCTGCGCTGCATGCCGTCTGCCGTATCACATGCATGTTGCATGCCTTCTGTCATATCACATGCATGTGTGTCTGTGTGTGTCTATTGTATAGATTGTAATGTACAGTTCTTGTCTGCCCTCACAGATGATGTAGGTGCATTGCCTTCCTGTGGTACATCTGATGTTAGTGTCCCCACAGACTCTAGCAGAGATGATGAATGTATGATTGAGTCACAGGCAGAGTTGTCACGGGCTGAAACTGTGCCATTGGTTGCCATTCCATCTATATTCCCCTCATCCTCACACACAGATCCCATGCTTGCACATACCCCATCACCAGTGGCCATAGAGGAAGGACAGTTGGCACTTGGTAGCTTGGAACAGGAAAGTGTGGGGGCTATGAAAGGTGTGCCTGCACACCATGGTGTCAGCAAAATGACTGGTGGTGCCTCACACAGGCATGTGGCCAGTGCTGCTTGCAGGAGGACCTCTGGCCAACATGCTTCTGCAAGACAGATCACAGCAGCTGGTGTCCCCAGATGCATGTTTCAGGCTGTAATGGAGGCACAGGCACATGCTGAATTGTGCAAGAGAGAAGATCAGAGGCTACAGAGGGCTGCTGTCCGTTCTTTAAACAACATCCAGGCAATGGTAAATGCTTAACAGCAGATTGCTGAAGCTTTGGATAGACAGTTGGGTGACATGGGTGGAGTCCTTGATCATGGCATGACAATCCACGGGCATGAGCTGTCTGTGTTGGAACATCTGGTAGGAATGAGACATTGGGCACGTGGATGTAGGCCTGCTACATCACCTGTGTCAGGTCTATGTGTACGAGCTACCTCAAATGTCTGCTCCCATAGTGGCGGTAGCAGCAGCAGTGCATCTGGTGCTGTGCTGTCCACACCATGACACAGCAGGCCACATGCACGTGGCCCGGGATGGTCCCAACAAGGACACAGTTCCAGTGGACAAATGACATCAGACAGTACCCAATCTGCACATCTGCCTGGTAGTGCCCGTGCAACCCCTGGCAGGCACAGGTCACATGTCCATGGCCAGACACCGTGAACTGTAAAACCTCACCTGTACAGTCTGCAGCTGTCAATGATACCCCTGTGTAGACCAGACACATGGCAGAACTGTGTGCATACATACACGCACACACTGGAAACATATGTAGGGCACCACAACGCACACATGCATAGCATCCACACATGCCCAATTAAATCAAATGCCCCAACCCACACACATGATGTCATCCAATGGTGCAGCCTAGGCCTCTGGCAAACATTATCAACCTATGCATATGATGATGCCTGTGCCACATCCCTGACATCCACACCATCGGTGCAGGGACATGCTCATATGGTCTGATGCATAGGGTGAACAGACTAGGAAGATAACTGTAGTTTACAATTGTTGAGTACTGTTGACAGGCAGCAGATATACCATGTACTACAGGTGTACAATACTGTTAACAGTATGTCGTTGTGTAACAACAGTAACTGCATGTTGGGCATGATGTTCTGCTGTCCTCCTTCAGGTCTAATTGCACTTGCCGGTGGATGTCAGTGTTTGCAGTTAGTGTCCTATATGTCAATGTGAACTACTCACAGGTATGTATGAATATACCAGCATGCACAGTGTAGCTGCCACATACTAGTGAGAATGTCCCACGTTACAAACAAGTCTATCGATCCAAGAGCATGATAGCTGTGTATTAAGCTACTGTGGCCACAGATGTGACATCCATAAAGGGTGACATCACAGGTACAGTTACATGGAGTGGTGAGGTAAGAGAGTGGTCTAGCTGATTACAAGGGTAGAGGCCAGTGGAAAGTGTGATGCCTCATTGGGAATCTGTAATACACGTTCCCATGGCATGATGCCAACACACAACTGCACCCACACACTCAGGTATTGACACACATGTATTCAGTGACACAGTAACACACCCACACACTCACAGATTCACCGACACAGTAACACACACTTGCACACAGTTGCTACTGGTGAGGTGAGGACCCCTGGGAGGTGAGGACCCCTGCTTATGTGCAAATCATCATTACATTACTGTGCACCTATGTGATGCGCCACAGAGAATACACATGTACAGGTAGTCAGTACAGCCTAAGATCGGGGACATTAACACAGATAGTAGAATGCATCACCTGGATGGGGGGAGGGGTCTTATCAGTTCAGTATGGTAACATACATCCTCACCCCAGGGACCAGTCAGCCCTACATACACACACTGTGGCATTCAGTATTTAATACAGCTATGTCATGCGCATACAGATACCTCACATGTGTGAGATACACACCCCTGCCTATGTCCTGCTTTCTACATTGTAGTCAGTACAGATGTGTACACTAGTGTACAGGAGAGTGAGTAACAATTGAGATGTATTCCTCACAATACGTGACATATATGGACACACATGTAACCACACATGCCAGTACTGTGAATCTCAGACCTGCCTAGCTCATGTTATGTATGACAGACGGACAGCAGTATTGCATGGGTTACAAACTGTACTGACGCTTACTGTGGCAACAGTGCTGATATATGCACATGGGACATCTTAACTATTAACAGGTGTCAAGTGATTTACCTTCACTGTCACCCTGACCGCTGTCTAAGTTATGTGTTATGTCCTTCAGTTAATGAAACCATTGCTTACAGGTTACACAGGTTATTGTAGGACAACTTGTGACACACCTGTGAGCTGTCCACAGCAAACATCCATCTGCAAAGATGCCCCACCACTTAGTTATTTCCACACATCTGTCCATACCTGAGGTACATCTTTCTGAACATTCAGCATATCACCATATACAGTTGGCAATGTTGAGGCTGCATTGTAACTACATGATGTACTAGGATACACTTCACCTGCATACATCAGCAACTGCACACGCATGTTATCTGAATGCACAACACTACGTGTACAGGTGTGTAGGTCCTACAATCCTGACATTTGGGCATGCTTGTAGGCATTGCAGTTGGTGGACATGTGTAATGACATACATGACTGTTGTATGATATGATGGGTGTAATGGGTGACCAGTACAGAGGGAATGTTACCTCTGTCAGCATTGATATCACACCTCATGTACTGCTAGCATTAGGCAGCCATGGACCTACATTCCATGTGCATGTGTGTAATGGCTGTAGCCACCTGTTTGCACAAAGGACAACAACAGCTATGCTATTTACATGTATGTTTTTTTTTTGTGTGTGTGTGTGTGTGTGTGTGTGTGTGTGTGTGTGTGTGTGTGTGTGGCATGTACATACCCAGGGCCAGTACATGTATGTCATATCCATACATGAGGGTGTGTACTGGTGTACAGCAACAGTCATCTGCTAATGCTGGAAAGTACAGATGGCCCCTGGTATGTGTACAGCTGACCTGGTTACAGACAGTGGTATCATTGCATTCGATAACACATGATGCAACTGTGTCAGTACATGTGTACTCTCTACAGTTGATGTAGAGCTTGGTACAGTATACAGGTCAAGGGTCACATGGTGGTGTACTCTTCTATGTCATAAAACATGTATGGGTGCGTGTTGGTGGTCCGATGGCATGGTGTTGTCTGAGGTTTACATCCTAGAATGCAGCATGTGACACTGTGTCCTGCACATGACTCATCTGTGATGCCTTTCATGGGGGGGGGTCAGTACATGTGAGTGGTCTTTATGTATGTGGGTACACCACCTGGAGCAGTCCGTACCTGTGTTATGGCCCACATGTTTTGTTCTGAGATATATGGTGGTAGTACTAGGTTCTGAGGTATATGGTGGTAGTGCTATTGTGCACTACAGAGCCATCAGCCAGGTGTTCCTCACTGCTCAGATGTCAGTACTCCCCATTGTTGAATCTGCAGTGACCAGCTGTGAATATGGACGCTACACATCTAGCACTGGTTAGCATAAGAAAACAATGCAGTTTTCCTGTAGGTGTATGGGAGTTAACCTGTGTTTAGGACATTTGCCTTGGAATGACACTGTGTGGGCGGATGCGACTTGGGTAATATCCCCATTCCCTTGAATCATGGATGCATGTGATATGTGACAAAGGCCTGCCTACTGTCAGCCATGTCATCATAGAATGACAGCAGATGTTGTGTAAAAGACAGGTGTCAAATATATGTAGAGCAGCGTTCCTGCTAACAATGACAACTACTAACACCAGAGCCCATTACAATGTGTTATTTACATCTACTTGTAATAGCATGGTCACTGTGGTCTTCCATGCTTAGCATCTGAGTGCATCCCAGTCAGTCCTGTGCTACTAGGAGTATGAGCATGCTTAGTATATCCTTGTGTAGATGGACACATAGTGCATTCCGAACAGCCCTGTGCTACTAAGTGTATGAGCATGCCCAGTGACACCCTGTGTCGGTTATGTGCCTCTGTGTATGGGCATAGCCATTGTAACCCTGTATAGTGGTAGTAGTCGTCCATTCCACAAATGGGCATACTCCAGGTCATGATGGATTCCTACTTTAAACACACAGGTGCACAGGTATGTACATCTTAACTGCCAGCATCCTTGTTGATGTCCGCATTCCTAGAAGGTCATACTGACAGCCTTGAAATGTGTAGTCGTAAGTATGTAGTATTGTAATAGTAATCTGTAAATAGGCAGGTGTTTCATTCTCGCTATTGGCATGTGTGTGTGTGTATGTGTGTCCCCGTTTGGCAGAGGACTACAAATTGCTTTTAGACTGCTCACACTCCATACATTTCTTATACCCACCTTTAGCAAGGCCGATAATGTCACCCATCTACAAATACACCTCTGGGAGTGCTGTGACCCAGTAATCTCAGTAGCGCATTCTGTAACTGAGTAATGCTGTAGTGTAATAAAGTAGTTAGGTTGGTGTTCTAGTCCCACACTTGCTGTGTGTGTGTGTTTGTGTGTGTGTGTGTCTTCGTTTGTCTGAGGACTGAGTAATGCTTTTAGACTGCTCACACTCCATACATTTCTTATACCCACCGTTAGCAAGGCCGATGATGTCACCCATCTACAAATACACCACTGGGAGTGCTGTGTCCCAGTAATCTTGGTAGTGCATTTTGTAACTGCGTAATGCTGTAGTGTAATAAAATAGTTAGGTCGGTGTTCTAGTCCCACACTTGCTGTGTGTGTGTGTGTGTGTGTGTGTGTGTGTGTGTGTGTGTGTGTGTGTGTGTGTGTGTGTGTGTGTGTGTGTGTGTGTGTGTCCATTTGCCTGAGGACTGAGTAATGCTTTTATACTGCTCACACTCCATACATGTCTTATACCCACTGTTAGCAAGGCTGATGATGTCATCCATCTACAAATACACCTCTGGGAGCGCTGTGTCCCAGTAATCTTGGTAGCATGTTCTGTAACTGCGTAATGCTGTAGTGTAATAACGTAGTTGGATTGGTGTTCTAGTCCCCCACATGCCGTGTGTATGTGTGTGTGTGTGTGTCCATTTGCCTGAGGACTGAGTAATGCTTTTATACTGCTCACACTCCATACATGTCTTATACCCACTGTTAGCAAGGCTGATGATGTCACCCATCTACAAATACACCTCTGGGAGCGCTGTGTCCCAGTAATCTTGGTAGCACGTTCTGTAACTGCGTAATGCTGTAGTGTAATAACGTAGTTGGATTGGTGTTCTAGTCCCCCACATGCCATGTGTGTGTGTGTGTGTGTGTGTGTGTGTGTGTGTGTGTGTGTGTGTGTGTGTGTCCATTTGCCTGAGGACTGAGTAATGCTTCTATACTGCTCACACTCCATACATTTCTTATACCCACTGTTAGCAAGGCCGATGATGTCACCCATCTACAAATACACCTCTGGGAGTGCTTTGTCCCAGTAATCTCGGTAGCAGGTTCTGTAACTGCATAATGCTGTAGTGTAATAAAGTAGTTATGTCAGTGTTCTAGTCCCACACATGCCGTGTGTGTGTATCCCCATTTGACTGAGGACTGAGTACTGCTTTTATACTGCTCACACTCCGTACATTTCTTATTCCCACTATTAGCAAGGCTGATGATGTCACCCATCTACAAATACACCTCTGGGAGTGCTATGTCCTAGTAATCTCAGTAGCGCATTCTGTAACTGCGTAATGCTGTAGTGTAGTAAAGTATTTAGGTTGGTGCTCTAGTCCCAGACATGCCAAGTGTGTGTGTGTGTGTGTGTGTGTGTGTGTGTGTGTGTGTGTGTGTGTGTGTGTGTGTGAAGTGCTTTGTAGTATTCGCTGTAGCATGTGCCCTAAATGCGTGTTGCTGCAGTGTGATACGGTAGGGGTTTGTATACAGGACATGACAAGTGTTTGTCTGTCAGAGCCTGTATAGAGGTGATTGTCTTACCATTGGACATGTTTGAGAGCTGGTTTTGTAGTTTTCCTATATGGTATCCATCTTATGACACATTGGCCATCTCACAGGGAGTACAGCTGTCAGTCAGCCACGGCACTTTGTTGGCAAGCCATACCCATACATCTGGCAAAGGGCCTGGTGAGCTAAGTATGCAGCTAGGAGTACAGCTGCCAGTCAGCCATGGCACTGTGTTGGCAAGCCATACCCATACATCTGGCAAAGGGCCTGGTGAGCTAAGTATGCAGCCAGGAGTACAGCTGTCAGTCAGCCACGGTACTGTGTTGGGAAGCCATATTCATACATCTGGTAAAAGGCATGGTGAACTAAGTATGCAGCCAGGAGTACAGCTGTCAGCCAACCACGGCACTGTGTTGGCAAGCCATACCCATACATCTGGCAAAAGGCCTGGTGAACTAAGTATGCAGCCCTACTAGTACCCGGTATATGCCCCGCACCCATGTGCCATGCACAGACAACCTTGCCTAGGATATCCCACTATGTTGCTAGTAACATGCACATTGAGGACAGATAGTAGGCATGGTGTGAATGCAGTGGCCTGCTGAGGACATGGCACCCTGAACAGCGGTACAATAGGCACATATATGCGGACATTGTGCCTTCACTATGTTCCACACTGAATGCCTGCAACATATGTAGTGACATCAAATGTGATCCACTAAGGCCAGACAATGCTGTACACATGTGCCCTGTATGGACCCATGCTACTGACACCATGGAATACCTGTATCATACTATCCATGCAGGTGCAGGGTTGACCTGCTCACTATAAGCAGGTTTCGCCACACCAGGCCAGTATTGGCATATCGGGGTATAACAGGCTGTGTACACTACATGTGTCTGCCAGACCAGGTACACCTGTACATGTCACTCTACAGTATTGTGGGACATGCACATCCCAAGCAATGTCCAAACACAGACATGGCATGCATTGCAAATCTATGGCCCTACACATTGGTAACCAGGATGTCAGGCCAGATAATGCAGTACCCATCTGTGTGGAACATTGCAGACACTACACCCCTGCACTGCACACCATTGTCAGGTGACACGATGGCAAGGATTACCCCTCACCCAGCCTTGTACAGCCATCTTGCACAGCCAAACACTACAAACCCATGGTAGCAATGCATACCTGCATGCCAGTACTGGCACCCCATGTCTGCATGTGGGTTGTGATGCTCCCAACCACAGTCACTCACAGTATAAACCTCATTGGCATACCCAACAGTTGTCAAGCACTTTCACATGCCCTAACCCATAGAACCTCCAGATATCCCCTGTGGTGCATGTGGTCCTGTGCATTACTGCAGTGTGGAAAACTAAGTAGTTACATTGTGTATTTGTGGCCCTGGAAAAGGTGTCAATGCGTGTCCATTAGAGAGTGTGGTTGTGGTGACAATGGCATCTGTTTACGTGGACTGACATGTGTGCCACACCTAATGTATGTCTACTATATCTGTTGCAGATGGCACTCACTCACCTACACCCATGTTCTTACAGCACAGCAACATGTCACCTTGGTGGCACATGTAGTAACATCATGCACATGTAATATTAATGAGTAGTCAGGGATTTGCCCCTGTACTATTCGACGTGTGGCAGATGACGCTTATGGTTAAGTCTCCAAGCCCTTCCCTGGTGTACATTGCCTGTCCTGCCCACACACTCTCTGGTGGATGTGAAGGTGTACACCTGCACAGCAGCAGCATGTGTATTGTAAGAGATGGAAATGGTCAGGAGATGGCCTCTGCACCTATTGCAGTCCTCCTCTAGCTGATTGCATGTGGTACAGCTGTGATGGTGTTCCCATAGCCATCCGCATGATAAACACAGTACACTATCTAGGGAAACATGTTATTATTTGGTCATGACAGTCACTGTGAGTGGTACCTAGATGTGGTGTTCTGACACGACATCACAGATGATATCTGGATGTACCTCAATCATTTTCCACAGTAGGAAATAGCCTAAAGACAGGAGGGTGATGTGCCACACATAACTACAGCATGTAAGTGTAGCTATGCTGCACTGAGACTACTGCCTGTTTAACATGTGTGTGGTAATGGCTATTCTGCATGTTATAATACAGACATGACAGTACTTTGTTCATGAGGGACCCCCATCTGTAGGGCCATCTCTGAACTGGTCAGTGTGTGCAACCATTCATTTCCTGTGTTACACACTGAACACACATTTGTGCACAGCAGAATCATGGTGTGAGGATTGCAGACAGTACATGATGATAGGGATGCGTTACTGCCATTGCATCCATGACTAGACATGTGTCACATGAGACAGTGGTATGACTGACACTGTGTGGGATTCCCAGTGACAAGCCAATGATGGGCAACTGTTCATAGCTGTGGTCACACGTCTACTACACATTGTACAGTTGGCATGCGGTATATATGCATGTGTTGTGCTCCCTCTTGCTGGTGATATCTATGCATACTCTCAAAGGTAATTCTGTATGCTGTTGTCTATCATTAAGCCATATGTGGGTTTAAAACGCAACACCATAGGCTGAATGGGTTGGGAGGTCCAGACAGAACTTCCTGTCCCACTTCAGCTGACCATGGCACCAGGCACTAGCACATTTGGGGCCTAGGCATAGACATCAATTGCTGTTGGCTCTGCACCAATTTCTGGTGGTACCACCACTGAGGATGGAGCATGTCCCCCTTGGGTGCGGGGCCAGACAGGTACATATCTGCTGTTGTGCGGTCCTGGATGTGTTGCGTTGGTGGCTCCCTAAGGGATTACGAAACCAGATACGCCAGTTCAAGGGCAGAGTGTCACATTTACAGGGTGATGCTGCCCCTCCTAGACAGCCCCCAGCACTGCCTCCTTTGCAGCTGTGTGGGTGCAGTGGCAGTTGCCCATGGCTGGGGACCTCTTTCCAACTGTTCCCATAGGCTTTTGAATGCCTAAGACCCATCCTCATCCAGGGTGTATCCCCCCCACATTTGTCATATACCAACCCTGTATGCTGTATTTTCTGTGATCCTACCTATCCTCCACGGCCATACCTACACTCCTTCCCCAACATCTGACCCTCACCTACGGACACATAAGGCCATTTGGCTCCTAGGACACCATCTGCCCTATACATAGCTGTCCATTACACACATGTGCCCACTGTACACATGAAACCCTTGTAATATGCATCATAACATTCTACTGTTATCCTCACCCCTGTCCCTCAGGCGCACAATCCTGGTATGCACATCACTACATGGTCCAAGTACACGTGAAGAGGATGACCCCATTGTGCACAAAACACTACCAGTCCCTCTATGGTTACCCCATTTATCTTTATTATTGCACACAGCACCTTGCAAGAGTACTGTTCATACATAATGATTGGATAGGTACTGTTGTGTTAATGTACATTACATGCACATAGTGATGTATATGGCCAATGTACAACTATTTGCATGTATGACTGACACATGTCTGTCTGAGGGAGTCTTGTGATCACATAGAGCAACACCACTACATAATACAGGTGCCGCTGGTGTTTCCCGTTTCATTCGTTTGTAATGCTTTGTTGCCACATGGTATGTTCCTGATACATCTCTATATATGTATGTATGTACCTATATCCTGGACATAAACACTCACATGTACATCTACATGATGGGATACATTCCTATACTGTTGAATGACTGCTCTGTATGATATGTTTGTGGTACTGTCCGATGTCTGTATATCTGCCATGGAGTATTGGTAATACACATTAGCTGTATGTGCAGGGTCCTGGTTCTGACCCTTGCAAAAGACGTTTAGTTGGTTGCAGTGCAGAACAAACCCATTGGATACGGAGGGAGTAAGGTGCATTAAAGCAGTTGGGAGTGGTTGTGCATGGGTTTGTGCAGTGTTAGGCACTGCTGACCTCTGGTTTCAGCCTCTTATTCTCGGTTAGCCTTTACATTGCTTAACCAGTGCAATACTCGCATACTGGTTGCCAAACATGCTTACACCCGCTCGCTTCCGCACTTGCTAATGCACCGTTATTGGTGCTTGCATCTGTCACTCACACCCCTGGGTGTGAGCAAGGACCACAATATTACCTTGTCATGCCTATTACATCGGATTACATGACTACAGTATTGGGATTGGCTGCCCATTAGGCGACTGCATCCCATTCAACTGTACAAAATCAGCGGCCTGTCCAGTGACACAATCATATTTGTATGTACCTCATACAATGTGCTCCCACCTTGTGATGCCTATTACATCGGAATACATGAATATAGTATCGGGAATGGCTGCCTATTAGGCGACGGCATGGCATTCGACTGTACAGAATCAGCGGCCTGTCTGGCGAATCATTCATATTTGTGTGTTCCTCTTACAATCTGCACCCACCTTGTGATGCCTATCACATTGGGCTACATGACTACAGTCACAGCCAGCCTTAGGAATAGGCCAACTAATTGGCCACCTAGGGCGCCGCTTTAGTGGGGGCACTTTACCAGTATGTATTTTGTGTAGGTAGACCAGGATGGGGCACTGGGTGGTGTGGTGGGGGGTGCCATTGTGCCCTCTGCCTAGGTCACCAGTTGACCTAAGGCCGTTTCTGACTACAGTATCGGGAACGGCTGCCCATTAGGTAACGGCATGACATTCGACTGTACGGAATCAGTGGCCTGTCCAGTGAATTAATCATATTTGTGTATTCCGCATACACTCTGCTCCCATCTGGCTGATACATGGGAAACGAGACTCTGCAATACAGACAAGTAGTTGGGTTGTGGGAGCCAGATCCATCGGCCGATTCATGCTACCGCATACCCTATTATAGGTTTTCCACCTTTTCAATTGGCCAAGGTGGGACTTTAGGGTTACCACCTGTCCCACTTTGCGAGGGACACTACGAAAATAATCAAGACATAGCAAATGTCCCGATTACAGGACATTATTATATTCTATATTTCATTAATAATTGCATAAAACAGTTATTTTGTGTATGACACTTCTATATGTTATGTGAAGTAGCATAAGCAATTCAAATGTAACTAGATTAAGCTTTTATTTGTGCAAATAAGTATAATCCTGTACTATGCATGGTTGTAGGTATGTTTTGTCCTGGAAAGTCTGACATTTCTACAGAACATGTCCCACTTTGGCCATTTGGAAAGGTGGCAACCCTACAGGACCTGTACGTAGAGACATCAGACTTTGCAGGGCAACACATACCCATAGCCAGTAAAAAGGGGAGTAATTCACTGTTTTGCCTAAATAAAAGGTTACTCTTGTAGCATTATAGTTGCTTATACTGGTACCTATAACATTTAGGTTTTTCAGGTGAACATAATTGTTTTATGCAACTACTACAGACAATATAGGTAATCTTCGCCCTAAATCACAAGACATTTGCCATAACTACAGTTATTTTGCAGGACACAACTGCCCAAAGGGTAGTGTCCCTCGCAACGGTGGTCAGGTGGTAACCCCAACCCTATTATTCTATCAACTTTCTAAGGTAGTCGGCTGAACATGCGCTTTCTCTCACTATCATACCTCTCATGCGAATGTGGAAGAATGAACACTGAATCAGGGACACTGCATAATGACCTCAGGGACACATTTAGAAGGTTGGTGCTATTAATCTGACACACTGATGGACATAGAGCACATATGTATTCATACACATTGTCTGAGGTACATGCTGTTTATGACTCTTACATGTTGTCATTATTCATTACATGTATTCCGCCACCTTTCCTCCTAATATCACTAGTTCTAGGAGGGTTTAGTTGGGACTGTGTTAGATTCTGATTCGTAATCACAGACATCCCTGGTAATCCGGGACATTTCAATGATATGGTCCCTATGTGTTCCCTCAATATTTTACGGACTGTCCAGTAGATGTGCTCTTAAGGTTTGGGAGGTATGGGCGTCTGCTATACCCACATCGGAAAATTACTTACACCCACGGGGCAGTCCTAATATGTGTCTGCCAGCCAACACATGCACACCTAGCCCCATAATCGCATACCCATAGTTCCCCTACCTGCCACTACTCTACAGCACTCATTCTTACTGTGGGCGCA
>NC_056729.1:1374244732-1374362232 GCF_019279795.1 Protopterus annectens
GTCATCCAAGTTTAGGCTTGTCCGACTGGGGATCGGGACTGCCCTGTATCTAGTTGAAAGTCAGACTTAGCACAGGGAGATCATTCGTTCCACTTTTAGTGTCCTACCTGTGGTTGGGGATGCAGAGGTGTGCTCACCTATGACCATCCTGATATATAACAGCACTAACTATTACGGGGAATTCTGCTGCTGTTTCCTTTCACATTTGTCATGACTGCTGTCCACTCTTAATTTCTATATATATATATATATATATATATATATATATATATATATATATATATATATATACCCGCTTACGTCTAGGGTTGCCACCTATTTAAATGGCAAAAGTGGGGCATTTTCGGGACACACATCAGATTTTACAGGCCGTCACATACCCATGGTCAGTACAAAGGTTAGAACTTTACTTATTTGCCTAAATGAAAGCTTATTCTTGTAGAAGTTTAGTTGCTTAATCTGTTTCTTGTAACATTTAAGTATTTTACTTACAGAAATAACTGTTTTATGCAACTGTTACATGAAATATGGGACATAAGTATTTCCTACAATCACAGGACATTTGCCATTGTATTATATTTGGTCTGGACACAACTGCCCAAAAAGGGACTGTCCCTCACAAGGTGGGACACGTGGTAACCCTACTTACGTCTGCTTTAAAGCGCCTTAAGCACCCTATGTCTGACTGCCACTATGCGAATGTGTAAGGTATATATTCCCGATAATGCACATTGGGAGATGTGCATCACGGTCAGGTGTTTAATCCCAGGTTGTAGGTTCTGCAGAACCGGCTAGAGGCTGAGCAGTCTTGTGGACAACTACTGCTCATACAACTTGTGTCCAGATGTATACAGGACTGGACATTGTGTCTTGACACCAAGTCTAATGTTTAGAACAGATACTTATCCCATGAGGGATATCCAAACATTGTGGGGACCAATGACCTTCTTTTCTTTACGGCAATAAGGTAGGGTATACATGCAAGGGATACATAGTTTGCAATCCTGAGACTGCCTTGGGTGAGACTTCCTACTAGATATGGGTAGGGGTCACTATGTGTAGATATGGCTGCGCCTATCTAGCAGCCAGAGTATGGGTGGTTTTGGTGGACATTCAGGAAGGGGGGTGGTGTGATGTGAAGGGGATGATGGGTATTCAAATATGTATCCAGGTGTGTTGGGGTTGGATGGTTCAGTTCATGCTAGACCATTATGTTCGTATGTGCCGGTAACGTTTCTGTACATTTGTATTGCACTTTTTAATGATGACATGTTTGTGGGATTGTATTGCAGATGTGTACATTTCTTCTTTGGTTATCTTCCTGATTCACCCACTGCTCCCTTGTAGACCTCCAGTTCACCTATTGTGCATCCAACCCAGTCTCCCCTTAGTGAATTATTACATTACCCGTCACCCCCCACCCCCATATTTCACAGACACCATTCATCCCTTCTCTAGTTGATGGCCCATGGCACAGTCAACAGAACACATTGCGTACACTACATATCTCTGGGACCAATATGGTTGTGGTAACTACCCTAGCATTTCTGATCATCCACATGCTATACTTCACGCAAATAGGTACAGCAAATACTTATCTTTCATGACATGGTAGGTAGACCCGGGTAATACCCGTTCATCTTATGGGCCGTCCTGACAAGGATGACTTGGACCACGAATGGGCAGATATTGGGCGAATGCTCTGACCATTGGTAGGGTTGCCACCTTTTCATATGACCTGGATGGGACATTTTTGGGACACACATCAGAGTTTACAGGCCAACACATACCCACGGTCATTACAAAGGATAGTACTTTAGTTTTATGCCTACATATAAGCTTTTATTGTTGTAGCAGTGTAGTTGCTTATTCTGTTTTGTTTGCTTGCTTATTCTGTTTCTTGTAACATTTAGGTATTTTATATACAGGCATAAGTATTGTATGGGAATATTACATAAAATATGGGACATAATTATGTCCTACTATCGCATGACATTTCACATTTATAATGGTTTTTGTATGGACACTCCTGCCTAGAGGGGGACTGTCTTTCACAATGTAGGACAGGTGGTAACCCTAACCATTGGGCTAGGCTTAGCAATTGGCAGCGTGCTAACATGATACATTTCGCTTCCACTTGGTATAACTAGTGACACTACAATGGAATACAGGCACAGGGTTTTAATTATCATTTGTTCGAGTGACGGGGACTCAATATTCAGCTATGTGCCTTTGTGTTTACTTCTTATTGTGGTGTTCGCAAAAATGTCTTGTATGCTTTGCATGCATTTCAGTATCCATGGACACTGACAGGAGTGAATACTATTAGAGGCAGGCTGTACTAGTCAGTATTTTAGGTTGCGCGTATGCAGCCGACATGTTCACACCTCCATGCAGCACTTGGACACACCCCCTGCACTCGTACACATTTCCTATGCATGTGGCCATTATGGCAGCACGCCTTCATTAATATGCATGTGGTGCTGCTGCACCATCTCTATGCTGCATGGTTGGCGCAAGGCTAACGCCGTCCTTGAGCTGAGCTTCATGAATCCCGGGGCATGTGTGTGTATATGTGTTTGTATGTAATTTAAATTAGTCGTTTTGTTATTATGAGTGTGTGTGTGTGTGTGTTGCTGTGTGAGAGAGTATGTGTGTGTTACTTTGTGGGAACTGTGTGCTTGTGTCTTTGTTTTTGCTGAGACCTGTGGAGATGGAAGAGACTGACATCAGGATTGTGAACTTCACCATTTATTGTTTAGCAATGTCTAGAAAAAAATCATATGATATTTTAAAATCTCTCTTGAGCTTTTCTGGTCTTTGTGTGTGTTACTTTGGATCTGCTTGACATTGCTATAATTTTGGGGTTGGTGGGGAGCAGCTTTGTGATGTATAGTGTTTAGATGACATACTCTTGAATGGTAGCCTTTTTTGTTCTATTTTGGCACAGATGTGTCCAGAAAGGCATGTCTGAATTTTGATGTTTTCTGTTTTTTTGGCTTATTATCAACAGGCTGACACAACAGCTAATAATATGTATTAGTGCATCGGTTTGTAATAATTAAAAACGTTGCTGTTGCCCGTAATTAAGTGGGGATCAAGTTAATACTCCCTTTAATCTGTTTTCATATATGTAATCTCCATTAAATGTTATAGCTGCAAAACTTGTTTAATGTCTTATTTTTTAGGTTACAAAGAAAGCACAAGGATATTAACAGCACTTCACGGCTATTTGCAGATTATGCACTTGGTCAGAAGAAGTGTTGGAATAAAAAAAAAGAAATGAGGTCTTTTTCGGTGCATCTTGTTTCAACCAAGAAGTAATTGTTATACCCAGGGAAGATGCTAAAAAGTCATGTTTAATTGCTTCTGTGTAAAATTTGTATGTTGGTGCTTCTGGATTTCAGATGGGGTATACCTAAACCCTTCTATAATTACTACCATGCATGTTATCATAAAGGAAATACTCTTGGAAAAAATATACAGTCCTGTACAATAATGTTTATATGTGTGCATGTGTAATATATGTATATATATATATATATATATATATATATATATATATATATATATATATATATATATGTCATGATGTGTTACCTAAAGAGCACCTCACATAACCACAACTTATCGAAAACACTTCCACAAATGCTCACTTACCTAACATTGTCTAATACTACATAAAGTTACAGATAATAGTAATAACAGCAAAAGCTGACTTACCTAATAATTGGTTATTACTTGCCTAATAATATACTGAACCTAACTAGACTTGAGTGCTAGGGTACGCCCCTCACACTAGCCACACCCCTTAATTGCCATGCCCCTGTTCTAGCCACAGTGCTTACTTATCATATATATATATATATATATATATATATATATATATATATATATACTAACGTCACTATTGCTCCTATAAATCTACCATTATGATAAGTACATAACTGTCATATCTCATAGGAATGGGCACATCTTCTGCAAATCACAGGACACATTCAAGCTCTTTCTATCAGGTGTTACAATAACAGAACATACTCTTGATAATTGTAGTAGCTGCAGTGGTGGTGCTGCGGTAGCATGGTCACCTCACAGTAAGACGTCCTGTTCGATTCTCAGCTAAAGCGTCTTCTGTGTGGAGACATGCGTGAATGGGCGTACCTTCGTTGAAAGTTGTGCGTCAGACCTGGCAAGTCGGTACGTAAAAATCTACTGCCAATCATTAGCGGACCGGAGTTCTGCTGTGGCGACCCCTAACTGGGAAAAGCCGAATGATACAACAACTCTTGATAATTGTAGTGCCAAAAGCAGATCTTTTTTTTTCTTATTTGAAATTTTTTTATTAGTTTTACCATAATAAAAATAATCAATTATAAATAACAATTGAAACATAAGTGATGAAGAAAGTTTACTGCTGCTCATGCTAAGTCTGCTTTCAAAGTGCAAATAGTTGTTTTTTGTTTATCAAATGGCACACTGCATTGTAGAATCTGAAAGCAGTGTTGGTAGCATAATTGTGTTTGGTGCAGAGGGCTGTGGATTCTACTCCTACACCATGGAAATGGAGCGCTGATATTGTAGTACCCATATGATTGTTTGCATTATAAGGGGGAAAGGGGTTCTACACTCCTGAGTATGTGAAACGTAGTAACTATGAACTTGTTGGTTTGTTATTTCCTATTGCAATATAACTAACTTACCTATTTTTTAAATGTAATATAGGCAGTTAATTCTTCAAGGGCAGCAGGCACTGAATTTATAGATAAAACATTAAAATGTAAAGTTGTTTGTCAGTAGCAACCTCTTCATTAGGTACAGATTTCTTTAATGTAGAATTATTCAGATGGTTTTACTTCCGCAGCGATTGTGCGTATCGAGTGATATTGGTGGATTGTAATTACAGAAGTTTTGAGTGGCCTTTTATGGTTGAAATTTTCTGAAATGGGTAGTTATTGGTTCATACATTTTGTTTCATTGCTTATTAAAAGCATGTTTAAAACTACAAACTTAAAACCCATTCTAACAAGTAGTGCTGTATTATACAAGGAATATAATTTAATACAGTCAGGAAGATGAATCAAAAAACAAATACGTTTATGCATGGCCCTAAAAAATGTGTGCAAGTAGTCTGTTTTGAAAACAGCCCAAAGGTAAACTTAATCCTGCACTGGCCAGATGCATTTTCTATAAATCTGGGTTTTCATGCTATTTTAATGAATGTGAGTTTTGCCGTTTCAATGAATATGAGTTTCAATGGCAGAGAAGTTTACTGCTCATGCTAAATCTGTATTCATTGCAAGATTGTATTGTTTGTTTAGCAAATGGCTATCTGTGTTCGTGTTATTCTATTTCAATATCTGTAAACATTGTGGAAGTAAATAAGAAAACCTTATGCACACTGATAGATTTGAACAGTGTGCATGGTAACTGGTGAGAAATATTCAAGTAATGGAACACTGGAATGGCTGGGGAGGGGGCTGCTGATGGAGGGTAGGGGTTGCTGCAAGAGGGGTTGCTCTGGGGGGACAATCTATTACCCTGCCTAGGGCCCTGTTTGACTATGATCCAGTTCTGGTATTTAAAGTAGGAAATAAGTACACAAAGGTAGTTGCAGTGTAACTGCATTACAAGGTATATTTTTCTTCTTATGCATTTAAATGATTTAAGGAAATTACTGGAGTGGCTTTCTTGGGGAGTGACCTGCCTGTGGATGTGGCTCAAATAGGGTTCCTTTGTGAGTATGTTGTGTGTAGGGCGTAAGGGGGTGACAGAGCACTACTTCACCTAGGGTGCCATTTCAGCTAAGGCTGGACCTGAGCACACCTGACTGTTTCTACATTCCTACACAGGAGTGGGGGAGGGGGGCACACCTGACTCTTACTACATTTCTATACAAGATTGGGAGAAGGGGCGCACCTAACTTTTTCTACATGTCTACATAGGAGTGGGGGGGGGCACACCTGACTGTTTCTACATTTCTACACAGTGGTTGGGAGGGAGCACACCTGACTGTTACTACATTTCTACGCTGGATTGGGGGAAGGGGCACACCTGACTGTTTTGACATGTCTGCATAGGAGTGGGGGGGCACACCTGACTGTTTCTACATTTCTACACAGGATTGGAGAGGCCACACCTGACTGTTTCTTCATTTCTACACAGGATTGGTGGGGCACACCTGTTACTACATTTCTACACAGGATTGGGGGGGCACACCTGACTCTTTGTACATTTTTACATTTCTACATAGGATGGGGGCACACCTGACACTAGTACACATTTGCTATGACTGTACTGGTATGTCAGGTACTCCATTTCATTCTGTATTCTAACCTATCATGCTGACAAGAGGCATATCAGTGTACTACAGGTCTTAACTTTGATTGACCTACATATTAGTTTCTGACTTCCTCCCCTTCAGAACAAACATCCCACTGCCTGACCTGCTGTAGTCTGTCTGTGTAGGCCTGGGGGGGGGGTTATCCATAGGCATCATTCAGAGGCCATAGCACAGCCTTTGTTTGTTTGTCTACACCTGTCCTGCTGGCTGAGACTGTTGTTGAGTATGTGAACCTCCCTGGCATGTGTGAGTTATAACATGTGGCCCAGCACATTTCCTGCAGTGGGTTTTGTCACCCTGTGTAGTATTGGCTACTATGGTGACACGAGTATTTGTTACAGATCTCATGGTGCCATTATAGGTGTCTACTATCTACTGGCATACCATTCAGCCACCCAGTTCCCTTGTATGCTCACATCCATACCATAGATACAGGTAACGACACATTCTATTCCATTCGGCAATTGGTATGTTGAGTGACTTACCTTGTAGGTGTGCCAGTACTGAGGATGGTACTGGAGGGCTGCCTATGTCGGATGCAATTAGTATACTCCATGTACATGGTTGAGCACAGATAGTGTCATGTTTGGCATCACATTTACTGTATGTGTGAGTAAGAGAAAGGTGTCATTCCCTCAGTCCCTACTGTGTCACTGTATGTGCTATGCGTTGCCTCTTTGCCAAGGCTAAGGCATAATGGGCATGCCTCCATCTGCCTAATGGGGCAGGCTCAGGTTGTTCCTCCTCTGAGTCACTCTGTGCCTGTGCAGGCCTTGGCATTGGTGTGGGGCTGTGTGGCCCTTCCCTGTGCTGTTCCTGCTGCAGCTGTTTCCGCAGGATCATATTGTGTAGCATGGCACATACAATGACAATTTGAGTACATGTAACTGGTGAGTACTGCAAGGCTCCACAGGATGTGTCCAGGCACCAGAACCATGACTTGAGCATCCCAAACACATGCTTTATTATAAGTCTGGTCTGTTTGTGTGCCTCATTATGGTGTTCTTGTTCGGGTGTGTGTGCATTTCTAATGGGTGTCATCAGCCATGGCTCCAGTATATAACCAGCATCCCCCACTAGATGACCATAAGGTATGTCCCCACTGGCAAATCTCTGGTCCAGATGTGTCAGATGCCAGGTGTGGGAATTGTGATAGCTTCCAGGGCAGCCAGCACACACATTCATTATAATGTCCTGGGCATCACACAGGACCTGGCTGTTGATGGAGGGGAAGACCTTGCAGTTGATGAAGACCTTACCAGGATCACCGGGTGGTGCTTTGATGCATATGTGCGTGCAGTCTATAGTACCCACTACCTCAGGGTATTCTGCTATTTGGTGGAAGAGACGCATATTGCTGGCCAACACCTCATGGGTGTTGAGGAAATATAAGTGCTCACTGGCATGTGCTGACATGGAATCCAAGAACTGGTGGAATACTCTGGATACTGATGCCTGTGAGATCCCCATGATATCCCCAGTTCGGCTTTGGGAGGTACCTGTGGCTAGTATTCTTAGGCCTACACATACCTTAGTATCCACTGGGATGAGTTCCCCTCTGTTATTTCGGTGTGTCAGGTGTGGCCAGCACAGCTCAACAATTTGCTGTAGGAGGTCCCTGTCCACCCTATAGCACTCCACTATCTCTAGCTCATGTAGCCCCTGGTAGGTTACCCTGGGTCTGTACACTCTTCTCCATTTCCTCACTGTGAGTTGGTCAACAGCATTCCCATCCTCACCACCCTCAGCCTCTTCCACATATTGTTGTATCATAGCTGCTGCAGCCCCTATCATTTTGTTGTTTTGTTTGTTAAAATATCCCCGCTTGTATACACCAGTGGTGTACAGCATGGGAAAAACTAGAGGGAACGGTGATTGCATAGTTTATAGTAGTGCTCTGGGCTAGGCTGGTCTGCTGC
Source organism: Protopterus annectens (assembly GCF_019279795.1). NCBI lineage: Eukaryota > Metazoa > Chordata > Ceratodontiformes > Protopteridae > Protopterus > Protopterus annectens. The sequence continues at coordinate 1,374,252,992 of NC_056729.1, forward strand.
CTGTGTAATTGGCTGATTCTGATAAATTTCACCTGCCAGCTATGCTAGTTCTCCTAGATTACCTTCCTACTGCTGTTTTCCCTTCCCATTGCCTTCCTGTTTAAGCCCGGGGGTGCGCCGCACAAACTCAGTGCTCAAATGTGCACAGAGCTGCTATTTCCTGTTTTTTTTCCCTTTAAAGCCTGGTGCGTGGCGCGCACACCCAATTAGGCAATGTAAAGAGTGCTAGGCAGCCTCAGACACACACCCTTGCCTAGCTGTGCTAAGCTTGGAGCAAACCTGAGCCACAGGGCTCCAATCCGCTTACAGTATGCCTGACACACACCCCTATGATGTCAGCTAACTCCTAGGCTTGCACCAAGCTATTCATACGTTTACATTGTTGGGAGCTGCCTAGCATGCAGGGGAAGTCTGGGATTCACTATCAATCCCCTCATTTGCATAGGATTGCCTGCTAATGTATAGTTACATGTCCCACACTGAGCATCCCCCTTAGCAACCACTATTCACTGGCCATGTTGTCTTCTGCCTGCCATTGAGTATAATGGCAGAATAGTGATTTTGGTTAGAATGCTTATTTTAGTTTTTTTTTCTTATTCCACCCCCCCCCCGATCCCATTTGCACGCCGCTGCCCTACGCTTAAACAGCCGAGATCATCTAAAAAAAATAAAAGTTGATTTTTTTTTTTTTGCAAGTGGTTTCCATGCCAATGGCCTTATAGTTGGCCATTGGCATGCTTTATGCATGATATCCACCCTTTATTTGGAGCTGTCATGGCTCCATTTTATAATTTGCAGAAATGTACTCCGTTACTGGTGGAGTACATTTCTGCAGATTACACTAGTCCTGCATGGCCTGTTTCCAGCTTCCTGGATTGCAAATTCACCTCATTTGCATGGATTTCTCCTGCAAATGGGGTAATTTGCATACAGGGGCTGAGTCCATGCAGGACTAGTGCAGGAGAGGTCGTGCATGCCCCTACAGGTTATTCCTGGATTGTACAGCAGAAATATTGCCTGCTGGAGCTCCTGCACTAGTCCTGCACACCATGCAGGGCTTGCAGAATCTGGGGGAGTGACCATTCACCTATTTGTGTTCAAAGATTGCACCATCACCATGAAAGGCTACATAAAAACAAAGACTGCTAGAACCTCTCAAACTTTCATCCGGACATATTCAGTAACTTGCTTGTGTATATAAACTGGTCTTTCCTATTTTACCTTCCCTTAGGTGAAGCAGTTCAAAAATTTAATTAAATATTCCTTAATATACTCAATTTGCTTGCCCCTTTCATAATGATAAGAGTGAAATCTATTGGCTGGATTCACGATGGCTTGCATGGAGTCTAAGAGTAGAGTAAGACTCCATGCAGCCATCATGTCCGACGAGCGATCCAGGAACAGCCTGCAGGAGTGTGCAAGAGAGCTCCTAAAATGGCTCTTACATGGAGAGGGCCGGGTTATGCAAATTACCTCAATTGCAGGTGAAAGGCATGCAAATGAGGTAGATTTGCGATTCAGGAAACCCGAACCTGTCCGAGTAAGAGCAGTGTTATCTGCAGAAATGTGCTCAGTTGTCAACTGAGTACCGTTCTGCAAATAGCAAAATGGAGCCATGACGGCTCCAAATAAAGGTTGCATCCAGTGCAGGAAGCATGCCAATGGCCAAATATATGGCCAATGGCAATGTTTCCTGATGCAATATGAAAAAAAAAATCTTTCTCCTATTTCCGATGTTTAAGCCTAGCGCAGCGCCGCGCAAATGGGCTGCCCTCTAAAAACCAGAAAAATAAAAATTAAAACCCACAAATGTGGATTTTATTCAAATTGTTAATTTACAATGCAAGGGAATGGCAGGCTGAAGACAACATGGCCACCGAGCAGAGGTTGCTAAGGGGGGAAGCACAGTCTAAGAGATGTAACCAAGCATTAGTAGGCAATCCTATGCAAAGGAGGGTTAGGATAGCGAATCGCAGGTTTACATAGCAAATGAGCACAGTCAGTGAAGTGTAGGAGTAGGATAAGGGGAGTAACAGAGTAGTAGATAGGTGACATCACGAGTGGGGTATGTATGAAAGAAGGGAAGCTCATTGGAGCAGAGTGGCATGTGTCAGCTGTCATTTACACATCATTGAAAGAGGTGTGTCAACAGGTAGGCTAGGTAAAGGCAAGAAATGGAAGGTGTATGCCATGAATAACACCAAAGTTTCTTGCTGAGCGGGTATGCACGTGTGTGCATGCCTGTAAACCCGAGTAAGACAGTGTGCACGCGTGTAAGCGTGAGTGCACGTGTTTAACCAGAGTAAGCATGGAAAAGGCAGTTTAAAGTGTTGTAAGCACGTTTGAGCTGGTTTGCACGCATTTTACCCCGAATAAGCAAGTTGTAGTCTGTGTAAGCATGTGTGCGTGCGTGTGAGCTGCTGCGAGCATGTTTGCGCTTGTGTGCGCGGTGCTGCCCCCCGAGGAAACTGAAAGGAAATAGGAAACGCAACAAATAGTAGGAAGCTACCAGGGAGTACTAGCAGAGCTAGCAGGTGAAAACAATCAGAATCAGGCAATTACACAGGCAGTACACTAGCCCAGCCCAGCCTAGCACTTAAAACTCTGCAAACAACAGTCCATTATGTTTCTCATAAGAGACACTGCAGTAAGCTAATAGAAGTGAAAACTGAAAAAGCTTTACTGAGACAAAGAAATGTTAGGGGCTGCCATTGCTGTTATAAGGCGACATATGCAACATGCTGAGGGTGGTGACAATGGAAATGCTGCTGGACAACCCACAGTGAGGAGACGGAGAAGAGTGTACAGGCCCAGGGTAACCTACCATGGGCTACATGAGATGGAGATAGTGGAGTGCTATAGAGTGGACAGAGACCTCCTGCAGCAAATTGTTGAGCTGTGCAGGCCACGCCTCACACACAGAACCAACAGAGGGGAACCCATCCCAGTGGAAACCAAAGTATGTGTTGGCCTAAGAATATTAGCAACAGGTACCTTCCAGAGACCAACTGGTGATATGATGGGGATATCACAGGCATCAGCATCCAGGGTACTGCACCAGTTCCTGGATGCCATGTCAGCACATGTTGGTGATCATGTATATTTTCCCAATTCCCGTGAGGTATTGGCCAGCAATATGCGTCTCTTCCAGCAAATAGCGGAATACCCTGAGGTAGTGGGTGCAATAGACTGCACGCACATATGCATCAAAGCAAAAGCCGTTGAGCGGGTAGGGTCTACTTCAACCGCAAGGGCTTCCCCTCCATCAACTGCCAGGTCATGTGTGATGCCCAGGGCATAATACTGAATGTGTGTGCTGGCTGCCCTTGAAGCTACCATGATTCCCATATCTGCATCTGACGCAGCTGTACCAGACATTTGCCAATGGGGACATCCCAAATGGTCACCTAGTGGGGGATGCTGGTTATGCACTGGAGCCGTGGCTGATGACACCCATCAGAAATGCACACACACCTGAACAGGAATGCCATAATGAGGCACAAGCACAAACATGAAATGTAATCGAGCGTGTGTTTGGGCTGCTCAAGTCATGGTTCCGGTGCCTGCACACATCTGGTGGTGCCTTGCAGTACTCACCAACTACATGTGGCCAAATTGTCATGGTATGTGCTATGCTACATAATATGATCCTGTGAAAACAGCTGCAGCAGGACCAGCATAGGCCTGGGCCAAACAGCCCCCAACCATTGCCAAGGTCATCACAGGCAGAGCGTGACTCTGAGGAGGAACAACCTGAGCCTGCCCCAGTAGGCAGAAGGAGGCATGCCCAGTATGCTTTGGCCTTGGAAAAGAGGCAACGCATAGCACATACACTGGCTCAGTAGGAACTCTGGAAATGGTACCTCTCTCTGACTCACACATATAGCAAAAGGGATGCCTAAGTTGACACTACCTGCTTTCAAACATGTACAGGGAGTGTAGTATGTGCATCCGACATAGGCAGCCCTGCAGCACCACCTGAGGCATGATTGCCATGTGTTAAGCAATTTAAAGCAGTGCGAAACAACATTTACCACCATGTAGTATATGCAAACCGAATCACACACACCAACTAGTGCAACTGTGGTCAATGTTGAGTAATATTGGGCAATGTCCAGCAAAGTTGGTGAATATTCAACAATGTTGGACAAGCCTTGTCTAAGTAGGGCATAGCTGAACAAAAGCCAACATGCTCATATTTGCTTATCTGGCCCTTAAGCAGTCTGGTCTGCTCAGTATGAAAATATAAAGCAGTGATGGGCCTCGAACCCAGGATACTGTGCACTATAGTTAAAGTACTGAACCACTAAACCATGAGAGTATTGCAGTGGTCAGCCAGTATGAAGGAATGCTGATACGTCTATGCAAAGTAACCCTGCAGGCACAGCATAATCCCTGTTGAGTTATGAGACAAAGGTGAGTCCTGCAGTAAGAACAGAACTTGACTTCCAACACACACACACACACACACACACACACACACACACACACACACACACACACACACACACACACACACACACACACAGTATAAATGTTAATATTGGTCATGTTCACACACATCCACAAATGTAGTGGACCTCAGATTGCAACATACTGAAAGGTCACACTGGGCATGCTCACGCACTTGAATAAATGAGACAAATGTCAGGCAACAAAACATGGAAAGCCTGAACTGGGCATGCTCACACACTTAGGCCATGTCTGAGTAATGCAGTGGGCCACACATATCTGGCAATTGCATGTGTTAACCCAGGAACCTCTCACTATCCAGCAATCCACCCTGTACACACAGTTACATGACAAAAGACACATATATAATATAGTGGAACCCTGTCATAATCAAATATGTTCTGCAGATACCTAAATTGTTCATAGAAACTGGGAAAGCAAAGATGATAAAGACCTGCAAACAGTATCAGCAATAAATATTGTGCATCCCAAACATAAGCATAGGTTCAGAGGTCAATACTTGGCTATCTGCCCTAGGGCATGTACAAGCCTAGCCAGAGTGTGTTTGGCTTTTGCAACCCTGTCAGATTACTACACTGTGCCAGTGAATAATAGGTCACACAAGATAGCCCATGCACGTCTAGGCTAGTGTGCCTCTGTCTAGCAGGGACACAGAAGATATCCCAGGGGTAAACATACGATCACCCATACAGCCATCAAGATGTCCCCTGTAGGTGGTCAGTGGGTGGCTCTGCCTATGTGAAACTGTGATCACAATCCAGAGTGAGTGGAGGTCCTGGGATAAGAATCTGTCCCTCCAGCATGACCTATTAACATCATTGCTGAGGTATATGTCCCTGGAGTGTGTAGCTCCAAGGGAGTCGGATATCCTGAGGTGGAGCATGTCCAGTAATTCTGGGTTGGGTATTTCTGTAAACAACAGGCACACATCATATCCGAGTAGGTGGTAAGCGACTGAGTATAGCTGGAGTTACTGCATTCAAGCTGTGCAGGTCAACCGTGTGAGTCCCTACATCTGCTTAGTGAGGAACTTCTGTGGCCAGTACAGTTGCTGCAGGTGTTGGGTAAGGTACACCCCAAATGTGGCATTGTAACCAAGCATGGTTGTGATGAGTATAGGGGCACAATGACCTCACTCGATCTAGATGTGAAACCATATGGGATAAGGTGGCTTATATAGAAGGTCTGTCCAACCACTTTGGCAACGTGAATGTCAAAGGCGACAGTAAAAACAAGTCATGTCCCCAATAACCTAACAACTCCTACCGTATGTAATTGAGTACTACCTATGTGGTAATGTGTGGGCATGTTGCTATTCCCAAAGGGGATGACTATGCAACTAATGTCATTTAGCTGTAGGCCATTGCTCAGGCACCAGTCATCCATCTCTGTGAGACCCTGTTTGAGTATGCATATGGCAGCTGCAGAGTTGATTATGGCACCCAGTTTGCAGTCAAGTGCGAACAAGGTTAGCCATATTCCCCCTGTGGTAGCCTGTACGTCAGACAAATATATACTGAACAAGAGAGGTCCCAGGACCGAGCTGTGTGGGATGCCACATGTAACCGGTGTATAGTCAGACATGGCACCTGCAATTCTGACCATGTGGCTGCTATCCCTGATCCAGGTAACAATCCATCATGTGAAGATATGTGTCCATATCGAAGCTGGTGAGCCTATGCATAATGGCCCAGTGGGTTATTGTGTGGAAGGGGTTTGCAAGGTTCAGGTAGGCTGTGTGGATAACTGTCCCTATGTTGATGGACCTGTTAACCGTCTAAAGAATACAAACATGTTGAAGAGGCAGGATCTGCCCACAACAACGCTGAAATGTGTAGGACACGGTGTCTGTAGGTTCCCGATTTCTATGTGTAAGAGACCCATGACTATATGCTCCATAGCTTTGCAGAACAGGCGAGTTAGGCTTATAGGGCAATATTGTCTGTAGTCCATTGTGGCACCAACTCTGTGGAGTGGGAAAACTGTTGCTGTATGCCATTCCGTGGGTACATATCCTGTAGTAACTCCGATATTGCACAGTGATGTAATGTGAGGGTTACGTCTGTCATGAAGCTCGTGTAAGATGCATGCCGGGACACCATCTGGTCCCATTGATGCTGTGATGTATGCTTTGGGGAGGGCAGCACTCACCTGTTACTGTGTGATGTCAGGGAGGTTACACTCTGTTGGGATGGATAGTTGCTCCCTAGGGGGGATGGGGGGAGACATCTGCACTGAACCTGTTTGCCAAGATGTTGGCAATGCCAGTGGGTTCAGGGTAAGTTTAGTCAGTATGCAGTAACTCACAGCATATCAGTGAGTGTCCACCCAGGTTCCTGACATAACTGAAGAAGGCATTGTGATAGTCCTATGTGTCTGGTGCAATTGTCCATGAGAAGCAGCCCTTAGATAAGTTCATGAGTGATCGTAGCTGTCTGCTAGTACAGATCACAGATGCTTTCCCCGTCTGGGATTGTGCTCTATCATGTAGTAGCTTCCTCCTGACGTTGTACAGCTTATTAATGGCTGGGGTCTACCAGACAGGTCCCCTGACATTGGAGGAGTGAGTCCTGTTGTTATTTGGGATAGCACAATCCATGCAGTCCACTAGGTGTCCATAGAATGTGTATGTAAAGGATTCAGCAGTCAGAGCCGTATGTGCCACTGTCTCAGGATACCACCTTGCTTTGATGAAGTGAGACGTTGGCTCATGAGAAGTTCACCAAGATTACCCAGGATGGGTGTGTGGAGGGTATATGTATGTCCAGTGAGATATGTGTATGTTCTGACCTTACCAATGAGGGGTATATCGCTGGTGTGGAACATAGAGTCCCCATGTTGGTGATGATCAGGTCCAATATGTATTCCCCCTTGTGGCTGTGGTGACTGGTTGTGCCATAGCATATGAATTTACAAATTGTAGCGACTGTAGGGTGAGGGTGTTGGGGCTTGAGTAGTATCCCCAGTCAATATTTGTGTATTTGAAGTCACCCAATATAATGGCATTTGTGGAGAACTTCATATTCTCCACTGTTTCCAGGAATGCCGAGTGTGGTTCTTGAGTATGGGAGGGTGGTCTGTAGCAGGCAACAAACTGAAAGGCAGTTTTGCACAATGGTAGTTGTAAATGTATGGTCTGTGATGCTTTGTGCAGTGCTACTAACACAGAGGTGTGTGTATGTGTGATGTATATGGATACTCCCCCTAGTTGTGTTGTCCGTTCCAAGTCCTGTGGTCAGAAAGCATGGTATGAAACATAACCTGGTAGTGCTGGTGTGCATATGTGAGCCTGAACTAGGCATCTGTTAGTGCACAAATATCACTATCCTCCATGCTGAGGAGAGTCCTGAGTGGCCGCAATATGAGGGTAACACATCTGGTGTTGAGCAGCATTACCCTTAGTGTCATTTAACCTGTAATGTCTATGGAGGTGGGTTTGTCTTTTGAGCCCTGCTCAACAAATGCACTATGGTGGTAGCAAGAGCCTTAGCCAGCATTCGAAGGTCCAAGGGTAACAGGTGCAAGCTGTCCATAGTGAAGCTACGTGGCATGTCGAGCATGTCACCACAGGCTGACAGACACTGTATCCCCTATGAATGACACCAATTTGTTAGCCAACTGTTAAACATGATATGTTTGTCTGTATACTGTGGCATCATAATCGGTGGGTGTAAGATGCTAGACAAGGTCAGGGTCATACTGGGCTTGGCTACATGATCAGAGTGTTCTTCCATGTACCATGTCATGTAGTCCAGGGAGTAACGTCTGAGGTTTTACGCACCAGCATGGACAATGATGGTGCCAGTCCTGTACTTGCTTTGGAGTGACCTGAATGCATGTGTTATGTGGCAGATCCTGGCACCTGACAGACAGCCCAAAGTGACTATTCCCATGTTTGGGCTGGTGAGTGGTACGTCAGTGTGTCTGACAATAAGTGTCACCTATTACAAGTGTATTAGGTGCGTTGTTTAGCCCGCAGGGCAGTGACTGTGTGGCACACTGACATTGTGAACTATGTGATATGTGGGTAATGTAGTGGGGTAGCAGTTGTGTGTGCCTGCTGTGGAGGTCTCTGCTGCTTAGGCAGAGTTAATTCACAGCATCCGAGTATGTCTATGTGTGATAATGTGGTTTGAGTGCTGTCTCCAGAGGATATGTGAGACTGATATGTGGTGTGTGTGGTTACCTTCACCACCTGATAGACTGTGCCAGTCATGGATCAAGAGAGTTCAGCACCCTGTGTGTCTCTATAGGTGCATCTCACACATGTATCTGAGTTTGTCAGGAGGAGGAGAGGGTTGTCTGTGTACATGAGGCAGATGTGACATTGTGTCAACATCACAATTTTCACCAGCTGAACTGGAGAGTACACATGAAACCGACCCCTGGACATGCCTGGATATTATGATGACATACACTGTAGCCAGATCACAAAGGATCAGTAGGGTGTTAAGTGTGTAAAAGAGTATAACAGGGATTAGTGCTCAGGTTCGTTGGTGTTCTGTAAAGAGTAGGTGAGAAGGAGTCCAGACTGAATCATGACACCTCCGACAGCTATGTCATATATAGCAATGTACACCCATATATGTCCTGAGTCAGGGCCAACTGTACCTGACTGACAATGCTGACATCCTGACAGACAGGCCCATATATACAGACCCACCTCCCACTGACAATAGTCCATATCATCATACCAGGAGATATCACATGTAGAATGGATGAACAGCTACCCCCAATGCCAAAAGCATGGCAGCAAGTGGAATACATTGATTCCCAATATGTGTCATGCATAAACTACAGAACAAGCAGATCCTGCACCTGAACAGTCAGCTGAGCCTCCCCCCTACACAGGATGTGGAACCGTTGAATGTGTTACAGCAACATATGGCACTCCACACAAGTGTTGGTGCACAACACACCATGGGAAGTACAGTCCAGTACAGCTATGACGTCTGATCTGTAAGGCCATGGACTCCATCATGGTTGAAGTCATAAACAGAGCTATTGGAAGCTGACATACAGACAACCCTATTGACTGTGGTATGTTCATGTGCGGATCATGGTTCCCAAACATGCTAGACTGTTTGCAAGGCAGCCACCCAGGACATACATCACTGAACACAGCTACACATGTCTCATATAGACTTTGAATAGCCCTTTATTAACATCCCAGACACATGTAGTACCCACAAAACCAACAAGCTGTGCATAAATATGTGTTGACATATGAAGGAATGTCAATGTGTCCACAGATAGATCACACAAGGTAAAGATTATGAGTTCCTGTTCAAGCTGTTGACACCCGACGACCCACATGGACCATTCCTGGAATGGCATAAAACAAAGTGTACACACATTACCATGTCCAGTCTGATGATGTTACCATCCTATAAATACAGCAGGAGAAGGGAAACCAGTCAGTAAAGCAAATAGCGTGCCCTTTTTGGAGACTGGGAAAACACACTAAAAAAGGTACATTCCTCTTTGGAAAGACTGATGATGTCACCATCCTACAAATACAGACAGAGAAGAGAAACCACCCAATAAAGCAAATAGCGTGCCGTGTTAATGCATCTCTCTCTAGTATCATAACATAGTTAGGTAGGTGTTTGAATCCTGCAAATGCTGACTGTGGGGGGTGTGTGTATATGTGCACTTGTCTTTAAAAGAAGTGCCCTTTTTGGAGACTGGGAAAACACACTAAAAAAGGTACATTCCTCTTTGGAAAGACTGATGATGTCAACATCCTACAAATACAGACAGAGAAGCAAAACCACCCAGTAAAGCAAATAACGCGCCGTGTTAATGCATCTCTCTCTAGTATCATAACATATTTAGGTAGGTGTTTAAATCCTGCCAATGCTGACTGTGTGTGCACTTGTCATTGAAAGAAGTGCGCTTTTTGGAGACTGGGAAAACACACTAAAAAAGGTACATTCCTCTTTTGAAAGACTGATGATGTCACCATCCTACAAATACAGACAGAGAAGCAAACCACCCAGTAAAGCAAATAACGTGCCGTGTTAATGCATCTCTCTCTAGTATCATAACCTATAGCTAGGTAGGCATTTGAATCTTGTAAATGCTGACTGGGGGGTGTATGTGTGCAATTGTCTTTGAAAGGAGTGCCCTTTTTGGAGACTGGGAAAACACACTAAAAAAGGTACATTCCTCTTTGGAAAGACTGATGATGTCACCATCCTAAAAATACAGACAGAGAAGAGAAACCACCCAATAAAGCAAATAGCGTGCCGTGTTAATGCATCTCTCTCTAGTATCATAACATGGTTAGGTAGGTGTTTGAATCCTGCAAATGCTGACTGTGGGGGGTGTGTGTATATGTGCACTTGTCTTTAAAAGAAGTGCCCTTTTTGGAGACTGGGAAAACACACTAAAAAAGGTATATTCCTCTTTGGAAAGACTGATGATGTCACCATCCTACAAATACAGACAGAGAAGCAAAACCACCCAGTAAAGCAAATAACGCGCCGTGTTAATGCATATCTCTCTAGTATCATAACATATTTAGGTAGGTGTTTAAATCCTGCAAATGCTGACTGTGTGTGCACTTGTCATTGAAAGAAGTGCCCTTTTTGGAGACTGGGAAAACACACTAAAAAAGGTACATTCCTCTTTGGAAAGACTGATGATGTCACATCCTACAAATACAGACAGAGAAGCAAACCACCCAGTAAAGCAAATAACGCGCCGTGTTAATGCATCTCTCTCTAGTATCATAACCTATAGCTAGGTAGGCGTTTGAATCTTGTAAATGCTGACTGGGGGGTGTATGTGTGCAATTGTCTTTGAAAGGAGTGCCCTTTTTGGAGACTGGGAAAACACACTAAAAGAGGTACATTCCTCTTTGGAAAGACTGATGATGTCACCATCCTACAAATACAGACGGAGAAGGGAAACCACCCAGTAAAGCAAATAGCATGCTGTATTAATGCATCTTTCTCTAGTATCATAACATAGTTAGGTAGGGGTTTGAATCCTGCAAATGCTGAGTGTGTGTGTGTGTCACTGTTGGTCAATGCGGTGTGGGTTTTGCTTTTACTATGGTATGACATATTATGATTACAACAGTAAGTGCATTGCACACATCAGGTATCTGCGTGGCAAATATATATGTGTGCATGTCCCCTCAGTCAGTACATAGGTGTGAAGCCTGCATACTACATGAATACATCTGTTTCCATTGACAGGTTGTGCCGCTGCTTCTCAGATCATAGGTCACATATGTATGTATGTGACAAGGCCGTCCACTGTCGTGATCTGTGGCCAAGGTCATCTGTGCCACACACACCCATGACAGTTACTTAAGAGTAGTGTGAGTGAGGGTATATGCCTGGGGTATATGTCAGACATGTTCATACACAACAACGACTGCCAATAATGGACAGTCTTTATAGGTGTACAACTGCCTTGTGGATATGCATTCAGCCCTCTAATGTCTTATGTGATACACCTTGGGACTCCACAATACCTATGGATATGTGGATATCAAGGGACACATGACATAACATGAGGCTGTTTGTACACATTGGTACCCAACATACATGTTGAGGGCTACCACCTATGTGGTACTGACAGGATAGTATGTATAGTACATGTGGATGACTATGCCATAGTCGGCTTACTGCTATACAGCATGTATCAGACAACAGGTATCTGTCTGTATGATACCCTTGTGTAGGATATGCGTCCCATCCAGGGAATGCATTGTAGGCCAATGCATGCATTTCCAGATTTGGTTGGACACATCCCTAGCGTGTTTGTATGTACCTAAGGGGGCTATATGCCAAACAGGTGTGGTCACAGGAATGGGTGGCGGTCATTACTACTGGTTAGTGTTATAGTGTAGCACCGGACGGATTAAACTGTTACTGAGTTCCCTACGACTTTGTGTCATTTGTCAGGACATCATCCAATGATTAAAAAAATAAAAACAGTCACCATATAACGCTGCTACCTATAGCCACGACAATGTAGTCCACACAGCTCGAAACTCAAAGAGAATATACAATAGTCCCAAGCGAAAATTAAATTGTCAAGAAGAAGCCGAAAGGTGAAAGCGCTTACTGTCTGTTGTTATTTCTACAATAAAAGAGTGTACCAGTTGAGCTGAATAGCGTATGGACTCCTCATTACGATTTTTTACAACTTTTCTACAACTGACAATTTAATTTTCGCTTGGGACTATTGTATATTCTCTTTGAGTTTCGAGCTGTGTGGACTACGTTGTCGTGGCTATAGGTAGCAGCGTTATATGGTGACTGTTTTTATTTTTTATTATATTTCAACGCTGTTTCCGAGCTCCGTTGGCGTGCTGTGCGCTGTGTTGTTATCATCCAATGATTGCTTATAGTCATGCTGTTGAGGTTGTGTATACTACCAGACCGCAAATCATTGACAGATATTAACGGCATCACCCACAGCATAGTGTCAACCCATGTCATACACATATGTCTACCCATGTTAGTAGATAACTCTAGTAGAATGCATAGTGGCCATTGAAAGATACTATAAGATGTTAACAATGTGTACAACAGGGTATGCCACACGTCCCATGTGTCCACTATGCACGTACATGCAGACAGTTCGCACCCACCATGTTCACATATGTACACTTGCTAATCTGTACTGCACACATCACACACGTACTGTCCACTCACTAACACATGCTGGCAACACATTACACTTCAGCCAAGTGGCACATGGGTGGACAATATATACTCAGACCTAACAGTGGTGTAAACAATGCTACATTGACAATAAGAGCTTTGATGCATAATGTCTGCTCAGATATACCTACAAGGATGTCATTACACTTTCCTGTTGACAACTTGCTAATATTGCTACACTGCTATAGTGTCACCCTGTGCATCATCACCATGTTAGCCTGTTCCTCCGTCAATGTTACAGATGACAGGAGGCGACACAGGTATCATCATATGCACAGGGCGTTTTGTTGTTTGCCAGAGCCTGACATTGACCCATCCAATCGGCATGTCTGTGTGTGTGTGTGTGTGTGTGTGTGTGTGTGTGTGTGTGTGTGTGTGTGTGTGTGTGTGTGTGTGTGTGTGGGACAACAGTACAGTATGGGCCAATGTTGATGTAATGTGTGTGTGTATGTGTGAGCCCTGGTTGTTTGGGTAATGTGTATGTGTCTGCATGCACACAGCTCCACCATGTGGCTGCCATATATGGTAGTTTGTGGGACAGCCACAGACTGTACCTGCTAGGCTGTACAGATTACTGTCTCAGACCACGGACACAGTACCTGTGCCTGGCAGGGCTGCTACAGACAGTATCGGGTACCAACTCTGACTGGGTACTGTCATCAGAGGCAGAGGTATGATGACTGGACCCATGTCCCTGCTGGGACTGGCCAGAGCCACGTGCACGTGGTCTACTGGGACGGTCAATGGACAGGTCAGCCCCAGCATTGCTGGGGCTGGTACTGCCACTACGGGAGCGGCTGTGAACTGTGGGCCATCCATGACCACTGCCAGCTGTTGCTGTTGCTGGCATGCATCCGCGTTGATGTCGCAACTGCCCCACACGGTCCTGGCTCATGGAAGACATATTGTGGAGGGCATCTAATGTCTCCCCCCAACGTCTATCAATGACCTCGGTGTAAGTCCGGATGGCACCGGCAAGGTCACGGATGCTGTCATTGATAGTGGTGTAATGTGCCCTCTGCGCCCTAAGTCCCTGCCTGGTGTACCGTTCCATACGTGCCTGAGCCTGCATTACAGCCCGGAACATACTGGATGTCGTAAGACCTGTGAGGGCATGCCTGCCAGGGGCAATATGACAAGCGGTGCTCCCCCGAGAACCCCTGGACCTCCGCCTATGTGGTACCGTTCCAGGAATACGGCTATGGCTGCTGTGAGGGGATGCAAGTGCCATGGGTACCACACTCTCCTGGTCAATACCAACTGTATGCTGTCCCTCGCCTATGGCCATTGGTGGTGAGGGATGTATTGACAGTATGAGTGTGCGCATAGATGGGGTTGAACGCTGTGTACTGTCGATTGGCGGACCAACGACAGACCCTGTCAAACCTTCCTGTGCCAAAATACATGTCTCATCATCACCACTATTCGTGGCAGTGGCTTTAGGTTCCCTGCTGCTTTCGGCCACCCCTAACTCAGCACCTGTGAGAGGAAGACAGGAAACACACTTTACGGTCTGCACATGAACACATGCACACATGAACACATGCACACATGCACACATGAACACATGCACACATGCACACATGAACACATGCACACATGCACACATGAACACATGCACACATGAACACATGCACACATGCACACATGAACACATGCACACATGCACACATGAACACTAATACACTCCTCACTACAGCACATACACACACACACACACACACACACACACACACACACACACACACACACACACACACACACACACTCACACCAGCAATCCAACACATACTCTATAGTGGGTGAAGGTGGGTGTCAGTATCACAAGGTAAACAGTCACCACACACGTGTCAGCATGCAGAATATGTGTTGCACAACACCATGCAGTGCAAGTGTAGACGCCCCTATTTAATGGCAGTATACATGGCTTTGATGCAACTGTGTAGTTGTTTAGTGATTGGCTAAACCCTGGAACACAATGTGTACATGGACACAACATTGCTGTGCAGGTATTATCAGCTCTGCAATGCCCTGTGCACCATCACTCACAAATATACATGCCATGGCTGCATGTGTTATCTGTGTGACACATAGATATCCATGTCTGAGTACAGTGTCTGTGTCCGTAGCAGATAATAGTGGGCACGGGTGTAGCACATGCATGCTATGTACACACACGGGATGAGTGGTGCATGTTGACGTGAAGGAATCCCAGTGCTGGACATGGCCACTGTACAGTGGTTATGGTGAGTGTGGGACATATTGCAGATATGTTGGTGCCAGACATGGCATGGCATGCTACATGACTGCAACATTAAACACCACACATACCCAATGTGTGTCAAGTGACCTATACACCCACTAGAATTCCAGGACATATATGTGACACTTTGTTTGGATGGTGACTGCTGTGCATATTGTGTATACTGGCATATGTAAGCACACATACAACATGCTATGCATATTGTGTATAGGTGCATATGTTTGCACACACACACAACATTGAGGTGCAAAGCAATTACTGCTATGAGTAGTACTGTGGTCACTGTAGCTGGATGGGGTGTAGTACCCTGTGCCATCATCAACATGCATCTTGTGGTCCCTCACAGCTACTAATGTATGCAAGACCACCGCCTAGCATGCTGTACCTGAACTGCATTGCCGTGGCTACGTTCACAATTACACAGCCACCTTGTACATGAGTGTGTGAGGTGCCCAATAGGGAGCATTGCCTAACATGACTATGTTATGTGTTACAGAGTGTTACACAGCCCCATGATAGGCCTCTACCCCTGAGGTACATCATGTGTGTGTGCATGACGTGGGATACTGAAGTGTGATCTTACAGCGGGTGTGTGGTAATGCCAAATGTAGCATGTTTTCGTGTACTGCGTATGATAAATGGGTTCTGTTGTGTACAGCTGTAGCAACTATGCATATCCTATGTGCAGTACAGTGTTGCCACAATTGTGTCTGCTACACTGTGCATTGCATGTGATTGAGGCAGCTACTGACTTTACTGAGAAGATTGATGTCTCACAACAAACATGCACAGCATGCATTATGCGTAGGTGTGTTACGTGTACATGGCCTACACCTCACCTATGACATGAACATTTCATTACCAATATTAAAGTGTTAACACACTCACCAGCATGTATCGTCTGACCTGCTGTCACACCAGAGGGACCTACAAGAATATGACACAGTTTGTCAGTGGCCACAACTGTGGCATTGCTACTGTGAGTGTGCTAAACTACAGTGGAACAACAGTCACAGGTGTACAGATACTATTCCAAATATCAGTATTGCACATGATAGGCAGCACAACTGCTAAACACAAAGTACACATCTCACATATGCATATTCTAACAATACAGGTAACGGTAGTCTACAGCTAGGGCATATTACCTGCATGCTCCATGTCATCCTGCTGGGTGGCTCCGGCCTCCATGATGACATGTGTGATGCTGTTGCTGCTGTAGGCCAGGAGCCACCATGCTTAGGAGCAGCTCCTCCACTCTGGTGAGGGGGGGATGTATGGTCGCCCCACCACCTGTGGCAAGCTGTTGCCTATGGATATCAGACGCATGCCACTGGACATGTCTAATTAAATCACTGCAGTGATGGCGTACCTGCTCATATGTCCAGTTATACATGCCTATTTCATTTACCTGGCGAACAAGATCTTCCCACAGTGCAGTATGCTCTTGCTGGTGCTGGCTGGCCCTGGAAAAAGCAGGTTATAGTGCTGTGCCAGGCTGTTCTGTATTTCCTGCTCCTCCGCAGCTGTATACGACAGATTGCGTTGATGAGCCATAACCCTGGAAGACAATTAAACGATATGTGTGAGCAAGTCATGTGGCACACTTAACATTATGAAGTAAAGATATCACTTAACTGCCATATATAGCATCTATCTGTCTATACCACATATCAGTGCTCAGCCCACAACTGGCTGACAGTGCCTGCCACACTCCATATAACAAACCAGTATACACCAGTAGTCGGCACACTGTTTGGGATACAATGCACAACCTCGCCCCGGGGGTATATATCAAGCTAATGCATAAAGAAATATGTCATCCAATGCAATGAATGTAATGCACATTTACAGTATTGCCAGTAAAGTCTAGTCTTTGATGCCATACCCCTACCTAACATATGTGCACGGTTGTTAATATAGCTGGCATACTGCTGTAACAAAGTATACATGTTGCTAGGTACACACATATACCCTGCAACACACATGTGATTGCGGGCATGGTACAGGCATCATTGCACACACATCAGACATACATACAACACACAAATGTATACCAACACAGATGAGCATTACCTGTGTACCTTATAGTACTATGTGCCCCTACTTACAGATACCTATGCTTGAGGTATGTAATCTGTGCAGACTACAGGAAACACACAAGACAGTGTTACCAGGGAATGTGAACATACACCATACTGTGCTGTTTAGGCCTACAGCTTCAGGTAGTACAACAGTTCATATGTGAGCTGGATTCACCAGCAGTACCACTTACTGAGCATACATATATTGCTTCAGCCTACAATGGGACACCACAGTCGTACACAAGGAACTACATCACAACATATGCCATCCTACTATGTCTGCATCCCAATAACTGACACATTTTTCTCTGGCCTCACACCTAGGACACAAACTACCATGACAGACACAACCTCACACTAAGCTATCACACCTTTACAAACCTTGCACGCAGTCACTGTCACACTCATTCCACCTCATATAGCAGGTATTGCACTGAGTACATGTGTGTGTGTGCATTGTGTCATAGGTAGGTAATACGCTATTGGCCCTAGGGCCTAGAGCAGCCTAGCCATATGCTACCCTGCCCTTTGACACACATGTAATGTGATTTCACTTGCTCCTGTCAACCGGATACACAGAAGTGACTCCCAGTGCATATTACGTATCTCCAAAACAATAATTGGGGTATGTATTACATCTGCTAATGAGGAGCCTTGTTTGTTAATGCTGGGTGGTTTAGTCCAGAGTATGGCATATTTGTGGATAGGAACCTGTACCTCCAGCATGTGCTGTTTAGTGAGGTGACAAGGATTAGGGCCCTAGATCATGTAGCCCGGAGGGATTGTGAGGTGTTGTCATGGTGGTTGGCTGACTGCTATGGGTGTGACATACCTCTGTATGTCCGGCAGTGGTAACCTCTGGGTGGGCGGTATGCAACGTACTCTAGCTGTGGTTTTGTGAGTCAGTCTGCATAGGGCATGTGTTTGAGGGCAGTATTACTCTTTGTTAGGTATGTCTGTGGCCTTTCCACTTGCTGTAGTTCTCATGTGAGGTACATACCACATGGGGCATTGTGATGAGTAAAGGGGAACACCGACCTATATTTCCCTAGATGACACACCTTTTGTAATGACATGTACCATGTAGACAGATTACAAGACTAGTGTGGCACTGTGATTATCAAAGGGGAGCCTACTGTCCACCTGTTTCCCATGTTCCCTTCTGACACCTTCAGTGTTAGGCAGGCTACCACCTATGTGGTAGTTACTGCGTAAGGTGTTTTGGAATGGGGTATGGCACTGCAGTATCAACACCGGTGTTCAGTCCATGCCTTGGACAACAGGCACCTGTTGCAGTACATATGACCCCGTGTCTCCCTCTCTCTCTCTCTCTATATACATATATATATATATATATATATATATATATATATATATATATACATATATACATATCTATACATATCTATCCATATCTATACATATCCATACATATCTATATATATATCTATATATATCCATATATATCGATATATATCTATATTATCCATATATATCCATATATATCTATATATATCCATATATATATATATCTATATATATCTAAATATATCTATATCTATCTATATATGTATATATGTATAAATCTATATATAGATCTATATATATATAATTCTATATATCTATATATATATATATATATATATATATATATATATACATATATATATGTATATATATATATATATATATATATATATATATATATATATATATATATATATATATATATATATATATATATATATATATATATATATATATATATATATATATATATATATATATATATATATATATATTTATAGATCGGGTCTATATTATATCATCGAACATTTAAAAAAGCGAATGCTAATTGATCGACCTAATTTAAGCGAAAGCTTACAATCTCGAACTGTCAGATCAGTGATTTTTTTCCCAGGGAAAAAAATCGCTGATCCAAATTACATACACACAACACAAGCACACCAAACAAACAGAAATCCACACACATACACCTAAAATCGGATACCTAAACCCTACACTAAACTATGCATACACCACTAACTACCCACTTACCTTAAACCAAACCCTAACCCTAAGGTCCGTCACTATCGCACACTCACCTCACCCGCTCCCTAACCCTAACTCACTTAAATCCACCCTAACCCTCATGTCCACTCAATCGCACACACACCTAACCCGAGCCCTAACCCTAACTCACCTAAATCACCCTAACACTCACATCCACACAATCGCACACTTACCTGAATCCGACCGGTAACTTTCCACCATAAAACTGAAAATACCAAAGCAAAAGAAATGGACAACCGAATTCTTTCCCTAGGAAAAAAATTGAGTTTCTGCTGCTTCGATATTTTTCAGTTTCGTGAAAATAAGTTCGATCAATCAGCGTTCGCTTTTATAAGCGTTCGAGGATATAATATAAACCCTATATATCTATACACACACACACACACACACACACACACACACACACACACACACACATATATATATATATATATACACACACACACATACATCTAAACATCCATTGCTGTACATATAGCTGCACATATAGGCACATATACTGCCCACCTTTCATGGTGGGGATGTCAATTATGCAACAGTTGTGAGACATATGGTTATGTAATACTATTGCACAATGTTGTGCAGAATGCATTCTGCTGTCCTCAGGCCATATAGTTGTAGCAGGCCTCACTGCCTGTAGCTCAGTCCTACAGCGTTTAATCACCACATGACATATACTGGCACTGCTTGCTGTCTGCAATGCCACACACTACAACCTACATACATATGTGCACATAGCAGCCTACAACAACATACATATGTCCAGCCTTCACTAACAGTTGCAGTATGTCCCTTGCTCTATGCAAATGTGCTTGTACATATAGATACGGACAGCTGCCACATATGGATGATTCACAGTATGTAGAGTACCCTTCAGACACATCATTTGGATGTCAGCAAATACATAACTGTTACATACCTTACCTTTGTATTCCTCACCTCCGTCTGTTGTAGGTGTTGATTTTTTTTTTTTGGTTTTGGTTTCCTCTGTGTGTTAGTCTTTCTTTTCAGTGTCTGTCTCCTACTGCCTGTTTGTATCTGTCTGTCTGTCTGTCTGTCTGTCTGTCTGTCTCTCTCGCTTGCGCTCTCTCTCTCTCTCTCTCTCCCAGTTGGTGCAATGATATTATTGCATGTGTGGACAGCAGATACAGGCTGCTTTGCTAGGTATCTGCACATGTGCATGTGATGGCCTCTGCATCAATTGGTGCCCACCATTTAGTAATTGCATGCAGCCTGCTGTGTGGTAATTTCAGTTCTCACTGTGATTTCTGTACACTGCTATAAAATGATAGGTTAGGTAGGCGTAGCCCTTTCAGTTTTGCAAGGTGGGGACCATGCTTGTTTGCTGTGGACACTGTTGTCTCAGTCAGAATGTTGGTATATGTCTCATATCTGAAGCTGGGTTGTAGCCAGTGAAATGCATGTTGTACTGAAACCTGACTGTTGCTTCTTCCAGTACACTCTTCTCAGTGTGTAGGTTTACTCACACCTCCTAATGCTAACACTGGATACATGGGAGTATGTACTTTCTTTTTGAATTAGAGAATTAACTGGCATACAACAGTAGTTATTGCAATGTATTCCTATGGCTTTCCTATTTTCCCTTTACATTCACTCATTGTAATGCATGTTATATTTCTTTCAGCACTAAGTTATTGCATATCAGCTGTGGTTTAGTGGTACATCATGCAGACTGGTGAGTCCAAGGTGTGCGATTTGAGACTGACAAGGGTATTTTATTTTGCTGATGAGCAGTACAAGGGCCCTGTCATACAGAGTGACTAAGGCACTTTTAAGAAGTTGTAAGCGGGTT
Organism: Protopterus annectens; assembly: GCF_019279795.1. Taxonomy (NCBI): domain Eukaryota; kingdom Metazoa; phylum Chordata; order Ceratodontiformes; family Protopteridae; genus Protopterus; species Protopterus annectens. Next base: position 1,374,274,385 of record NC_056729.1, read on the forward strand.
TGTGCGACACTTAGCTTACCTTATTTTACTTTAGCAATACTAAGCTAAGATTGGCTTAGCTTATCATATCTTAGCAATGCTAAGCTAAGCGCACACATGTGCACACTGGTGCAAACCCGCTTACTACTGTTTACAAGTGCTCACTCCCGCTAACCCCTGCGCTCATTTCTTTGACAGAAAAGTAAATGGGGATATAGGAATATGGTGATAAAGGGTGCACAAAGAGAGGAAGACAGTAGGGAAACCAGCTCGGGATGTACAGGATGGGTGTGGAGAAGGTCCATAGCTGCCCATTTCTTTACCAGCAACAGCTGTGCATATGCAATACATTAGGAGGGATATTTGAAACCTTCCACCCCTAAGAGAGGGGTGAGGACAACTAAGTATGTTGTACTACCAATTATGAATATCAGGCACATGCACTGTTTGTGAACTGCTATACTGTCATTAGTACGTTACTCACTTCTGAACAGTTTGTGGTTTGTTTGTGTTGACATTAGCACAGTCTGCTCAGGACAACTGGACATATTTCACTACTGTGTATGCCTACCTACACCCTTGGTTGTGCCTGACTACACGGGTATATAGTACCTTTGGGTAAGGGTGCAGAACTGCAGACTGCATTATTTATTATCGTGTGATGTTTATCTTGCTGAACATGCAGAATTGCTGTGTACCTGTAAGTCTATAAAGGCTAGTAATCTGTCTGAGTAGCTCCCACCTGTGGACATATCCAGATGGTAGACAGAGGTTAGCCTAGCATTCATTGACTGTGCACCACACCAGTCTTTTCAGCACCTGAACAATGGCATTGTCACAGGTGGTTGCTAGCAGTACATGGCTACATCCATTGATATTTCTGTGTTGTACTCCTACATAAGGGCATGCTTGTGGAATTCATTCTACAGCTATTCGCAGAGTGTATAACATCAGACAGGCTGATATGCCTGTGTGTTTCTGACTCTTCCAGGCCTCAGATACTCTCAGGTATATATTTGAACAGCCTCAGGGAAAGGTACATATCAGTGGGATACACCTGTGATATATTTCAGATATTTTGCAGTTGCGACTTTGGGGGATTCTGAGCATATGTATTACTACACCTTTTTCTGACGTGCAAGCAGTGTCTACTCTCACCTATTGACATTTATCATTAAGTGGGATTCCCCACCTTTCTGCCTACTGTTACTACATTTCACTGGGAGTCTGAGGGGCACAGCTAACATTTGTTTGCAAATCAGGGACATCCCTGTAAACCAGTCACAGTTGGGAGGACTGGCCTCTGACCTATTCAAATATACCAGTGTTTATCCTGCTCTGATACTGTGAGGGGTTTGTAAGGTGCTACTGTAACATTATTCCCTACTAGCATGGCTGGTTCTTTTTTCACAGTCATGTCATGCAAATTCCACAACACTTGCTAGTTAAGGGCCATAGAACATGATTTGTGTTATGTCATTCCTATTCTCCCTTTACATTCACTCATTGTAATGCATGATATATTTCATTCAGCACCAAATTATTGTATATCTGCTGTGGTGTAGTGGTACTTCATGCAGACTGGTGAGCCTCAGGTCTGGGATTTGAGACTGACAGGTGTATTTTATTTTGCTGCTGAGCAATACAAGGGCCCTGTCATACAGAGTGACTAAGGCACTTTTAAGCAGTTGTAAGCAGGTTTGCATGATGCTTAGCGATGCTTAGCTAAGCGCACACAAGGTCACACTCGCACACCCTCACTAACTACTGCTTAAAATTCTTACTCCCGCTAATCCCTGCACTAATGTCTTTGAAAGAAAAGAAAATGGGAAGATAGGAAAGTGGTGAAAAAGGGGGCACAAAGAGGGAAAGACAGTAGGGAAACCAGCTGGGATGTGCAGGAAGGGTATTGGGAAGGCCCATAGCTGCCCATTTCTTTACCAGCAACAGCTGTGCATATGTTCATAATTTGGTGTGAAATTTGCAACCTTCCACCCCTGAGAGAGGGGTGAGGACAACAGAGTATGTTGTACTGCCAATTATAATTATCAGTTTACATGTCCGGCAGACATGTGTGTGAAATGGGCAGCTGTGTATGAGGCGTAATTTTTTTGTGGGAACAGATTGCCCTTTTTTTATTTTTTTTTTCAGGTGAGAGTGGAATGTGAGGTAGGGGATGTAGGTATATTTGGGGAGGTAGGTTGGGGAGGTAAACAGACAAGACAAACAAGACGCATGCAGGGGAGGAATTTGACACATGGGGTGGGTGAACACAATTGACGGGGAAGGTTGTTTGGAAATCGTAAGCCCATGAGCCCACAGATGGTAACAGTGGAACTGAGATCCCCACCCATGGGCAGTCACCACTGCACCTTCACAGCCCCGAGGGTGGCTGTGCTGGGGGCTGAGTAGGACGGGCAAGCTCACCCAAGAGATGCACCACTCTCGCCTCAAGCTGGCGTAGGGGATCAGCGACTGAACGCTGGATCTCCCTACGCACTACAGCCCGGACCCTTCGAAGGGTGACAGGTGGCCCTTCTCCACCCACGCTTGCATGGAGGGATGAGCCTCATCCCCTGCAGCGCTTATACCGAAAGGTGGCACAGGAGGGGAGCCCAGGCTGGGCACCAGAGCTGCTGGTGCCAGGTGCACTTGCCAACTGAGGAGGGACAGGTGGGTCCGTTGGGACCGGCCTTCCCATACGTTCTGTGATTAGGTTTGTTTAATTACAACATAAACAACAGCATTCCAGATTAGTTGTAACAGCATGCAGTAATATTCCCATTAACCCAACACACCAAGGTTCCAACAGTTGAACAGCAAGCATAACAAATGCATATATTGAATGACAGTGGATATTCCAACAGCATGCAGGGATGTTTGGTAGCAACAGGCCACCATGAACGTGGTGTTTGAACAGGGCACATGCATCAACATGAATGCAAATATTTATAAAACAATAGGACGTATGTCCCAACAAATATTTAAGATTACACATACCCATTGAGGTGTGGAATTGCATGGTTTATGCACAAACAGTAGGGTGTAGAAAAAAACCTCAGTTAACATCTTGTAATCACTTTTACTCTACACTACATTCCTAGTGACTGCAAGTGTATATTCCCTGCATGTATTATTACACTTGCCACCATGCATTAGGTTGTGTAATGGGTTTGGCTAGTTCAATATATACTTGACCTATATCTGACATACTAACTGTCCAAGATGCAGATGTTACTACTACATATTTCATGGTTGCATTTATATTTCTTTATCGACATATCTGGATGTTTTCACATGACAGTTTCACTTCAATTTGTACAGAACCCTGCATTTATTGAAGCACACTCACATTTCTGGGGAGCATATTAGCATGCTACTCGTGTGCCAGATTTACTTATTCATGTCAGCCAGTAACTGAATGTTGAGGACTGTATATATATGCTTCACAGCTACTAGCACTTCCATCACCCACTGTAGATGGGACTGCAGAACTCAGGGTTGCCAGCACTTTCTAACACAGTACTATTTGTATAATGCAAGGGTACAACAACATTTCAAACTAAGTGACACACACACACACTCCAGGTTTTAAACCTTTATTAGTGACATTACACACTTTTTCACAGGCTCACTCCTTTATTTGTTATAACAGTGCATATGGCAGACATAGTCAAGACATATTATACCTTTATTAATGGGTTAGTGCACACTTTTGCAGGCTCACTCACATATATTATATGACAGTACCTGCAGAGATTTTATTCCAGACATATGTTACCTTTCTTAATGGGTTACTACGCTCTTTTTCTGGCACTATGACTATTTCGTATGACAGTACATACAGAGGACTTATTCAGGCCATTTTATGGCTGTATTATTGTACTACAACACTTTATTTCATGCTCTCTCCCCTATTTTATATAACAAAACATGCAGAATTTTCACTAACCTGCCTGGTGGCGCAGCCTTTGCAGCCTATCAGCATAGGCTTGCTGATTCGCAGCACGGTCACCTGCAGCTGTGAAGTAAATGAAGGGATATTGAGACATATCTATCCGTTATACAGAATCAATTATCAATTCTTACATACTGCATTCTATGGCTACTTACTCAGTCGTGGGGCATCCTGCATCCCACGGGCCTCCTGTATCCATTGGTTCAGGCAGTCCTCCTTCCGTCTCTTCAGATCTGCATGGTGGTGACGGACCTGCTCACTGGTGTGAGGAACGCCTGTGGCATTGGTGAGGTCATGAACTAACCGGTTCCAAGCCTCAGCCTTGTACTCCGTCCCTTGGAACTGGCCCTGCAGGAGTCTGGACTCATGATGGTGGACAAGGAGCCAAACCATGTATTTTGACTCCTCAATGCCTCAACGCTGCGCTTGGAAGCATGAACCCTCTCCTGCACCTGCCATTCTGACTGCAAATGCGAACTACAATCAGTTATGGCGAGTATTCCCGCCTATGGGGCTTAAATATGCCGCATTTCCCACACATTTTTGTGATTGCCCATTTTTGAGAATTCTAGGCTGACTGCAGATATGCTTAGTAATGGTTAATCTACCATTTTTAAGTATATGTATGCTAACAGTAGCTGCATCTTATACGCTGTCATGGCTTAGTGGTTCTGTACATTGATTATGATGCACAGGGTCCTGGGTTCGAACCTTGTCATTCTTTTATTTTAATACTGTCTAGACAGGCTAGGGGGTGTGGCTGCGTTTAAGCAACTTAGCTCTACGTTGCTCCCCCATGCCCTACGGTGCCCTGGATGGCGTTGCACGCACGTCCACACAAACACATTGCGCTGGGTAAAGCGCATTTAAACTTTGGCCAAGTCTATTGCGCTGGGTAAAGCAGTATTAAGCTGTGGGCACCTGTATTGCACTGGGTAAAGCGCTTTTAAACTTTAGGCACATCTGTTTAGCTGGGTAAAGCACTGCTTAATGGCAGGCTATTATATATCTGGATCCTTTAAAAATATATATTTTGTTCACTGATACATTGGCCATTTCACTGCTTTTACTAATATTTTAATCATATATGTCTGGTATTATTTCATATACTGATTTACAACATAAATACAAAGGGGAGTGGCAGGACTCGAACCGTAAATGCCTCTTCTTGTGCATACGCTTTACCATTACACTATTGCAATTTGGTGCAATTTGCATAAACATTCTTTCTTATGCTCTTCCATGCCAGAATTGCTAACTACAGCTAAGCAATGGGTACACCCGCGCACACACGAGCAAATACGGGCAGCTATATCGTGGATTTAAAAAAAAAACAATAATTATTTACTTTATATAAGTGTGATGGGGGTTTACAGTGTCAGGGAGTGTGGTGTTGGGTGCAAGTACATTTGAGCGAACTCGCTCTTGTGTGTTGACATTATGCTTTTTAAAACCTTGCAGGGGTATGGACATTTAGACTGCTCGGCAGTCGGACACATCCCCTGCTTTCCTACTCAGTCCGTGTAAGAGTTACGGTTGAGTCAGCGTGCCCTCATGAATATTCATGGAACGCTGACGTCATACCATTCAACTGCAGCCTCTGAGTAAGACATATTAAGTCTTACACGGAGGTTTCGTGAATCCGGGGGTCTATGTTTTCCATTGTTAACTCAGTCAAAAATGAGATAATACCTGGAAACTCTGGACTAACACTAAATCCACCTCCCACCTACAAACCTATGAAGAACTTTGTAACCTATCTAAGAAACTCATCAACATTGACAAAAACAAATTTTATCTCAAATCTCAGACTACTCATCTCAGCAATCCCAAAAACATTTGGAACACTATTAACCATATCCTACACCCAGGTAAACCTACAACACCTAACCCATGTCCTAATATTACCCCCCTTGAAAAAGCCACCTTACTTAACTGTCACTTTATTATCTCTATCAGTAAAATAACATCATCCACTAACTCAACTAACCCCACTGTCACCCCTATTCTCCCTAATCATAATGATGCTTTGTTGTTTAAACCTGTTCCCTCCAGCTACATTAAATACCTACTTTGTAAGCTTAAACCATGTTCACCTTTGGTTATCAACTTACCCCCACTTTTCCTCAAGCTAGCAGCAAACTCCATATCTCATCCTATTTCCAAACTCATTAATCGCTCTAAATATGAACCTACTGTTCCCTCAATATGGAAACAATTCTTCACTATTCCTATCCATAAAGGTGGCAATTCTACTGACTATCATCTTATAGATATTTTGTCCCCTCTGTCTAAGATACTAGTAAAATGTGTACATAAATAAATCTTGGACTATCTACTTTCTGAAAATCTACTTACCCCAACCCAACATGGCTTTCTTCCTCACCACAGTACAACTACTACCCTTATCTCTTTTACTCACTTTATCTTCCTACCCAGAGATAATAATAAACTTGTCTCCTGTCTCTTTCTTGACCTACCAAAAGCTTTTGACACTGTCTCTTAGGACATGCTCCTCTCCAAACTCTCTGACCTTAACCTTTCTTCCTCAACCATCTCCTGGTTTGACAGCTACCTCTCCAACAGACAACAATCTATCATATGGCTCTCTTCTCTGTCTCCCTTTCTCCCCATCAAGATGGGAGTTCCTCAAGGTTCTGTTCTTGGTACCCCCTTGGTACCCTACGTTTTAACATCTTTAACCACCTTCCTGCCCTCAGTCTAAACTCATTCAGTATGCTGATGACTCTACTATTATCTCCCACTCTGACTTCCTCACTATCACTCAAAATTCTTTCAGTTCTATTGAAAACTGTCTCTCTTACAATCAACTTATTCTTAATCCAAATAAGACCAAACTCCTATTTCTCTCCAAATCACTCTCAGACTTCAAACCTTCATTCACTATAACATTTCTAAACAACACAGTCATAAAAGTTGTAACAGATACTAAGTTCTCGGGACAATTATTGATGATCAACTCAAATTTGATCTCCACTGTAAATCACTCTATAAAGAAAACATACCAAAAACGGTTATTACTCTACAGAAATAAAAGTTGCTAACAAATGGCTGTCATACTTCTCTTGCTTATGCTTATCTTCTTCCTAGTCCTCTCTATACTTTACAGATCTTAACTAACTTGCACACTGGTCTCCTTGCTAAACAGGAAGCCACCTATAGGAAAATAGCTAGGTTTGCCACTAATCATAGGTTCATAGGTAGGTACTAGGCTATCTGCCCAAGGGCATTTATAAGCCTAGCTAGAGTGTGTTAGCTTTCACCACCCCCTTAGATTAGCTCCCTGCGACTCTGTTTCCCATCCACCCATCAAGGCTTCTCTTGAAGAGTGCTAGTGAGGGGCTCTGCCTGATGTATATTGGAATTTTGTTCCAAAGCATGGGGAGTCTCTGGGTCAAGAATCTATCCCTCCATCACGTCTTATTTAACGTTGTGGTAAGGTTTATATCCCTAGACTGTGTGGCTCTCAGGGATTGTTTTTTTTTAGGTGGAGCATATCCATCAATTCTGGATAATTCATACATTTTACTCTCATCACTGTCAGTCCCTCAAGAAATTAAATTGGTTAGAGTTCCCTAACCAACTACTATACTCTCAACTTCTTATCATTCATTCCATCTTTTATAAGTCCTCTTTCAGCCCTAGTATCTCTTCTGTTATCCCACTCTTCTCCCCAGCTCAAAACCTCAGGACCACTGATCAACAACAATTGGATATATATAAACCTATATAGACCTAAAAGTTCAATGGGCCTAAATCTATATAGCTATACTCCTGCCCTATCATTGGATGAACTTCCCTTGACAATCAGAATAATAACACACACACGCAAATTTAAAAAATCTCTCAAAGAATATTTACTTAATAAATGGACATGTCACTGTAAAATCACTGCTTGAACTTTCTTTTCCTAACTTTCTTAAATCTCAGTCTCCTTTAACTTTCTAATTTCAACCTTATTACTTCACTTCTCCTAACTTCCTCCAAATTGCTCTACTTCTGGCTGCTATAACTCCTCTCCAGCTTCAATATATATATATATATATATATATATATATATATATATATATATATATATATATATATATACAACTTCATCAGAAAATCCTTGCTGTTATTAAAGTGGAACGGAAGTGCTAAAAGTTCATTGCAGTGTTTTTTTTCCGTTTCCTCTATGGTCTTGAGTTGCTGCCTCAAGGTGTTTTGTGCATTTGTTTGGGTTCCTTGGTTAGCTGGCATTTGGTTATTATTTTTTTTTGTTCTCATTCTATTGCTACTACACTTCTTATCTATATTACCTTATACCATCTCTCTGAATATCTTCAAATTCTGTATTTCTTTTCTCTGCTTTTTCTTTTGTCTCCTTGATATTTATAATCTGTTTTCTTGCAAAGTTTATATACCTAATTTTAGCAAATTTTGTACATTGTCAGTTAACAGCATTACTGTTTGGGAGTAAGTGTTTCTTTTTTTATACTTATTCTCTTTTATTACTGTATTTTCTGTACAAATTGTTGATCGTTTATTATTGTAAAACTGCTATGTACTATTTTAGAACATTTTTATCTGGGCCTTCGCTGAAAAAGTGCTGTAGCTCAGTCAGACTTTCCCGGTTAAGAAATGTCATATAAATAAATAAATAAAGTTCCTGTGTAAGGGAAGTAGTTTTCTAATTTTAGTGGCTGTAACATTTTAGACAGTAGACAGAAACAGAACTGAAACAAAATCATTCTATTGTTTTTCTTCACTGGCTGGTAGTATTACCTTTTTGTGCATAGTACAGACACAGTCTTAACAAAGTGTGGGGGATGATTAACAATTGTTAAGTACCCTTCTAAGCATTGTTAATATCTGGTCTTGAGCTAGACTAGTGCTGAACAAGGGTGTCTTTTACCTGACATCAGAGTATAATCATGATGTTCCATGCACTATTCTAGCTGTTAAATTATTTCTACAGAACATCTGACTTTTTCATAACCTCATCACCTGTGTCTCCATTACACACTTGTGCCCCCTCCTCTTCCCCACCCGTCTCTCCCTGATAATTGTACAGTTTGTGCATCCCATTCTTATAGTCACTCTTGTAGGAGGTTATGCTGTTCACATAATGTGTAGCCTTTGAAAGTGCTATCTCACTATTACTACTGCTGTGGTTCCTTTCTCCTTACTGTGTCACCTTCCTGTCTTAGTGTCATCTCTTCTCCTTCACCCCTCTTAGCTCATAATAATTCATATTGTATGTACAAATCTTACCTTTCATGCCTATTTAATATGATTTGTAGAAATGATTTTACTCTTCAGACTGTTGTATTTTTATTACTGTTCAGAATGCACTTAATTTCACTATTGAGTGTCTTTCTGATTTTACTTTTTCCAGGCAGGACTGAAAAGGTCCATGCAGATCAGTACTCTATTCTGGTCAACAAACTAAATAAAATAAATAAAATTCAATTTTTAATAATTCTTACATGTTTCTTATGTAAGCATTTCCGTTTCAGTATGATCATATCACTTTTTTTGCATCTGTCAATACTCTTACCCCACAGGCAGGTGGTCTCATCTCTTCCAGATCACTGCTTTCATTGTGCTTGACATCTATTTGCAAAACAACTGCCTTATTTACAACACAGTACTTTGAATGCTGGAAAGTCTCTTGATAGCTTCTTGATCATTTAAGAATTATTTCACAGTCCCGTTTCTAGGTTAGTCCTTACTCCAGTTTGTGCAAGTTTAGTATCTCATATACATTAGGTACAAACTTTGCATTATACTGCTACATTTCTAGAAATGACCATATTGTATGTTGGTTTCCTGGCTTTGGCATTGGCTTCTAACTCTTGGGTTTTATAATCATAGACACATTGAGCTGAAAAATGATCCAATTATTTCTGATTTGTTATCTGGTTTTGCATTCATGAAATTATGTTATATCACTCTGTCTGGCAGGTATATCACTCTGCACTATGCTTGTCTATCTTTTGGACTAATTAAAGGTACTACTGCTTTCATTCTTAATGCACCAGATGAGCTCTCAGCTTTATGATGTAATGTAGCAATCAGTGCTCACACGTGATATGCACGTGTATTGTAACATTGACAATTCAGATTTTTTACTAATTTTATGACTAATGTTCTAGTATGTTGGCTTTATTGTGCACATGTACACACGCACACGCAAACACACACACACACACACACACACACACACACACACACACACACACACACACACACACATGCATATCTATACACATATATATATCTATATATATATCTATATATATATCTATATATCTATATAGATATATATATATATATATATATATATATATATATAGGGTTCTACTTTATATCATCAATTTCCCATAATGCCAACTCACTTAACAGCGAAATGACATCATCGAAACTTTACTAAAGTGAACTCCCAGAACAGCAAATTTCACCACCGGGAAACTAACCACTCAGCCACCACTGACAATAAAAAAAAAACTAAACAAATTAAACCCACCGAAGTGGGGAGCTTCACATCCCACATGTGGGGAGCTGTGCCCTGCCATCTCCCCCTACTTAAATATTCCAACTCCGAGATCGCACTACAATGGAGAAAAGGACAAAGGTCGTCAGTAGTGGCCAAGTGGTTATTTTCTTGGAGACAAAATTCGCCATTCTGGGAGTTCACTCTTTTGAGGCTTTGATGTTGTCATCCCACTGTTAAGTGAGTCAATGTTGTGGAAAATTGATGATATAAAGGATATAGATATATATAGATATATACACACACACACACACACACACACACACACACACACATATATATATATATATATATATATATATATATATATATATATAGGGGAATATGGTTGACTCTCCCTTTGGTTGACATCTCTTTAGTGGTCAAAATTTAGGTCGACAGGTGTGTAAGTTTGCACATTTCTTGAGATTAGGAAATATGCCCTTTCCCTAACATTGTGTGATCTCAGAATAAGTATATATAATTAGCAGGGGGGGGGGCAGTGCAGCCACTATCCACCATGAAGTTATAATTTATTCATTTCTAAAAATTATGTTTTGCAGTCAGCCTTGGTAACATTGATATTTGGGTCATTCATTCTTTTTTAGTAGATCCATACATATACATCTTTAACTCTGCCATTCCCAGTACCATGGTAATCCAATATGCAGATGACTCAACACTAGTCTGCTCTGCCACTAATCTCCCTGAACTTCTAACGAAATCCCAGATCACCTTCTCGACCACCAAGGCCTGGATGCTCCAAAACCACCTTTCTCTAAATGCCAATAAATCCAAAATATTACTTATTAAAATGGGGGTTGTAAAACAAAACATGAGCCAAATAATAAGGCAGATTTGTGAAAGAAATTTAAGATGGACTGTAACAGTAATGGATATTAACAAGAACAATGTGACAATGAAAGCCCAAAAGAAGGCAAGATTGAGCACGTTTAATTCAAGCTTGCAATTGGCGTAATTATAAACATGGAGAAGGGCAGTGGTAAGTCTTTGATAAATCTTGCAGAATATATGCTAGAAAAGGACAAGTTAATAAGATGTGTAAATTGAAAAACATATATCCAGAAGAATTTGTATAGTCTCCAACAGAAACCTGAAAATGAAATGCTGTGAGTCCTGTTGAAAAAAAAAATTGATACAGTGAAATTCAAGAAGGCATCTGAAACATTGAGGCAAAAAGGCTGGTAGACTGTTGGAATCAAATACTGAAATCTGCCCAGCAGAATGAGGAATTTTAACTTAGATATAGATGCTGAGTGCAATATTTTCTAAGAAAATGTTTTAAACTGCTGGGGCTTGAGGGCTGTGAATACATAAAACTGTATAGCTGAATCTGTGTTATTTAGGAACTACAGCTAAATATGCACTAGTTTTCTTGACCTGAAAATGGTACCTTATTCCAGAGCCTGGGAATACATTGAATTCGGAACCTATGTCTCCAGTGAGTCTTGCTAGTCTGTTAATTAAGATTTAGGCCTCTAATACAGGTGTTTGTAAAGTCATTCATTTTTTAAAGAAATATGAAGTTAAAAAGGACTGGGTCTTTCATTGCTTGAAAAGTCACCTCAGAGTTGTTGGTAGACCACCAAGTATAAGGACAGTCATGCTAATCTATTAGTGTTGTTGAAGGTTGTAAGGCCTTTAATTTATCTTCTTGGTTAAAAATAATGTAGGTCTTTCCAGATGAGTGATATGCTTTAATTTGCACATACCAAAATGTGCATTGTATTAGATAATTGGTTTAATTAAGGGAAGTGTAAGATTATATCTTTGGATCTTGAAGATATCTGGGCAGACATAAAAATTTCTGGATTATGGCTGTGGTGAAAACATGATTAAACATAAGAAAGAGTTGTCCAGCTAAGTACACAGGTCTCTTATGAACATATTTGTCTGAGGTGGAGTAACACAACATATAAGGTGGGAGAAGCTTTTTTTATTGAATGCCACTCTGTTGTACTTTTTTTTCATTTGATAGAGACTTTTAAATACACTAGGTATGTACATATTCTAGCACTTGTTGGAGAAGTTTAGTATAAGTGGATGAGTAGGTAACAGTGTCCAGCTTGCAGTCTTCAGCAAACGTGGTCAACACTTTTTTGGGATATTGGCTTGGATGTCTGCAAATTAAATGCTAAACAGAAGAGGGCTCAGAAGTGGGTTCTATATTAGAAGCTCAAAGAGTCTCATCATTGAATGCTTAAATTCCGACACGTAAAGAGTGAATGCTGGAAACCGTGAACGGCCACTTCCGCAAATTTTTTCCCTGTGAAAATATTTGCTTGGCCATTATCGGGAATTGCCATTTTCTACAGTGTAGATAGACCTTGCAATTGGGTATCCACGGTGGTGCAGCGGTTAGCGTTGTCACCTCCCAGCAAGAGGTTCTCTGGTTCGATCCTTAGCTGGGGTGCCTTCTGTGTGGAGTCTGCATGTCCTCCCTGTGATCGTGTGGGTTTCCTCCAGGTGCTCCGGTTTCCTCCCACATCCCAAAGACATGCAGTAGGTGGATTGGACACTCTAAATTGGCCCTAGGTGTGAGTGCGTGCATGTGTGTGCCTTCCGTGGAAGGTTGGGCACTGAGCTGGCAACTCAACACCATAAAACTCCACTGCCAGTCATGAGCAGACAGGTGATCTGCTGTGGGGACCCCTAACTGAGAAAAGCCAAAGGAAGAAGAAGATAGATCTTGAAGTTGGTATATTTAGTTGGGGGGGGTGACGCTCCTCCCCACTTGATAAGGATTTTAAAGTTTGTTTTTGTGTTTATGGCCAAGTGAATTTTTTCCCTAGGAAAAGATTTGCAGAAGTGGCCATTTGTGGTTTAATGCTTTTGCTCTTTATGTGTCACTCTTTAGGTGTTCGAAGAAAAGACTCTTTGAACATATAATATAGACCCCAGGAGAGATCCCTGTGGCAACCCACTATTTATAATTTTGCAATTATAGAGGGTATCAACAACTTTCACAACTTGGGGTCTGTTGGATTGCCAATTTGCAATAGTTTGCCCTAAGTATGACTAAGTTTTCAATAATAACAGCTTGGGGGATAGTGTCAAAAGCCTTGTCCATGTCAAGATAAGTAGCATGTATATACAATGAGTACTGTCCATCATCTTGGTTCTATATCAGATAGTCGAAGTTCTGTAACTCCGAACAGCTAATGGTTGAACCATTATGTTTGAAGTTACAGAACTTTGACTACTTAAAAAAAATAAATAAAAACACAACAGACAAAAAATAAATTGTTGTAAGTGGGGGGGGGGCAAGCCTCCCTGCACCCCCCACATGGGGGGCTGTGCCCCCCACACCCCCTGCTACTTAAATATACCAACTCTGAGATTGCACCACATTGAAATGAATGGAAACCTCTGCTTATGGAGATTTCCATTCAAATGCTCAAACTTTTACAAATTCGAACATATGGTCTCGACCATATGTGGTTCGAACTTGTAAAAGTTTGACTACGTGATAGGAACCCATCATCTTTGTAACCTTTTCAAAGAAGTTTATTCAGTTCAAAAAACAAGGACCTCCCCTTCATAAAACTAAACTGAGCGGGGTCTAGATCAGTTAAGTTGCCTATGTCTGCATAAATGATACATGCCGTGGCTTTGCATATACACAGCTGGTAAGGCTGATGGGCCTATGATTACTTGGGTCTGTAGAGGGGCCACATTTGGTAGGGGAGTCACAGTTGTTTTTCAGGAATTAGGTAGAAACCCTTTGGTTGGGTCATGACTGAACAGTTTTACGTACAGGCTCAGAGTGCAAAGTTGACACTGGTGAGAATTCAGCCTGGTGTGATATCTGGTTTCATAGAAGTATTACATGTAGTCCTTGGCAGGGATTCTAAGGGTTGATGCAGTGTGGTGTCAGAGGAAACTACATGTTCAGAGATTATGGGTGGCAACAAGGTGGGTAGGTGGGGATAATGTCAACATTAAATGTGTCTGCTTAATATATTGGTTCTTTCCATGAGATAGGAAAGGGTGATATTATTATGGATGAACTTAGTGCACTGCTGGATATTACTCCTTACTTTCTTAACATAATTGATGAAAATTCTGTAGTTTCCTTTGGTATCTGTATTATACTCTGCTTTACATTTTGCAATAGTGCTGTCAAGGTTCACAGTTGGCATGTTTCAGTGTGGTCTTGTGAAAGGGGATATGAATTTCTTACAATTTATTATTTCTTTCTCTTTTATACAGTTTAATACAGGAATTCCACTAGAAAGATTATAGCAAAGGAGTTATTCTTTTGTGTCATAGAGCTGTTTCATTGCTTATATTTTTTTAATAAACTGTTTTCCTTTACCTGACTGAACCATCTGACTGAAATCTGAAAATCCTTGTGTACATTTTTCCATCCCTAAGTTTTTTCTCTGTATGTGCTTTGTGCTGTACCTTTGTTCAGATGTACTTGTGTGCCTTACATATGTTCCATTACTGTGAAATTAATTGTATCTTACCAGTTTTAATTTACAAATTATATATTCATGCACATTTTACTTTTCTGTACTTAAGTGAAAGTACACCTGACCTTCTAGAATATCTCTCAACCCCTTAAGTGAAAGAAATCTGGACAAAGCTAAATATGGAAAGAAAAAGGCCCAGTAAGGGGCAGATTTTAAATATTGCTGTTAGAACATTGCTAGAATAACATGTTTTGAATTAACATGCATTTTCTGAAGGTTATGAACTCTAAAACTCAAATCTTTGTTATTATTTAGTGACTTCAATCTTCACCAATTTGCCAAGAAACCACAAATTTTAGGAGGAACAGTCCAAAAACATGAGGAAAAAATCTGGACATTGTGTGAAAATCTGGACAGCTGAGAGGCATGCCTTCAGAAATATTTTGTGTCTCTTTTTGGCTTTAAGCTAATTTGCAAAGTTCCATTATTATATTGCAGTTTTATATTACATTACATTATTTTTAATTTTGTTGTTTATGTACTATTTAAAAATTCTGTGTCCTATTATTGTTGCTAGTTCTTTCCCTTAGTTTTATTTTCTTTAACTTGTTTATTCTACATGCTATGCTGTTCTTAGCAGTTAAATTATTTGCTTTTCCAGTTCTTGTACAAGTTTACCTTTTTTTCTTTGTTTGACAGTGATTACTCTATTGCACAAATTCTCAGTTTTACTTCATAGCAGTAGCTCTGCACTGCCACTATGATTTATTTCAGTGTTCCCTCATGTCTTCATGTAAACTGGGGCAGCTGTAGGATAGTGTGCATGAATGTTCTCCATATAGGTACACTTTATTTCTAAATGTCTTTTTTCCTAGTCATATTATGCTATGACAACTTCATAAACTGGTTAGATTTAATTTTCAAGGCTCTGTTGCTGGTGCTGTTGGGTTACCATACTTTATACATGCAAAGACAGAAGTTCATTGTACATGCGTGCTCTTAATGTTTATGCAATGAAGTTACCTCTGCTGTTTTATGTTTTCACATTGATAGCATCATTTTTTCAAGAGTTAATGCAAGTTTCCTACTTTGAGAAAGATTCTATATTATGATTATTTTATTAAATTCTGTATCATATTTTTAAAAATCAAAATTATTAGTTTTTACCTGGTGTGACAGCTGTTTGTCATGACTACAACTTCAGATACAATTTTATAGTTTCATGTTTAAAGCTGTAGATGGCTGTTACTAATTACTCAGCTGACAGTCTGCTGCTCTAATATTACGAATCAATATATTTTTGTAGTCACTGCCACAGATGGTACCACAAACTGAAAAGTAACAACTGGAGAGCAAAACTATAACCACTTGCTTTCTGGAAGTTTATACATCTCACTCTCAGCCCAGTGCTTTTCAGTTTTACCTTATCAATACTAATTCTGTGTTGACTAAAGTTACTGCATTCACATGTAGACAGTAATTTCTTGGGGGAGGGGGGATAACAGTACATTTCTGTGCTATGACTGACTACTTCCTGCTTTTACAGTAACATCCTGACATCAGCCCGACCAATATGCGAAGCTCCTAGGAGCCAACTGTTCTACTAACATATGGTAATAATAATACCAGTTTGTTAACTGGGTAGGCCTACAATCACTTTTCAGGGGCAACTTAGGAGAAATGTCTAACACATAGATAAATGAGGGGTAATGGAATCAAACCGTATACCACAGGAAGTACACTACATAGCCTTAACCCTCTGCACCAAAACCCAAAGCTTCAGCAGCCTCCATTCAAGATGCAGATGTCAACAGGTGTAAATGGCTAGTTTTGTATTACCCTTATATAAATGAATAACAATAACTAACCACAAGATTTTGAAACTGAATAAATTAACCCTTGTAGAAGTTAGGCAATAGATATTGAAAATTAAATATTCAGATAAAAATATTCCCTGGGATTCATGAAGCTTGCACCAGGTGCAGGTGTAGCATTGGCATTCCAACACCAAATTTGGTCGGCGAGTGATCCAGGTACGAGCTCTCTCCACGTGCACTACCTGCGTATGCTATGCCCACACAGCTCCCGGCCCCTGTATGCTAATTACCACAGTTGTAGCAGTGTAGCATGCAAATGAAGGTATTTAGCGATCTAGGAAGTGGTGCAGGCATAGTGTAAGCATGCAGAAATGTAAACCATAAAAAAAGGTTCACATTTTTACAAACATAAAATCGGAGCCATGACAGCCGGCCGAACACATGTATTATATCGTTAATATATGCCAATGGATAGATATATAGCCACTGGCATAAAAAAAATGTACAAAATATAAAAAGAACATTTAATTTCATTTTTCGCACTATTGCAAAGTTTAAGCACAGGGCAGTGGAGCACAAACCGGATCACAAGAAAAATAGAAAAGTATAGAATAAAACTGCAATGTAACACATATCATGATTTTCACATAATAGTCAGTAGCAGGCATGTTACACCACACCATGGTGCAAGGGTTGCTAAGGGGCTGTGACAGTGTTTTGTGCGGTAGCTAGGAATTAGTAGGCAATACCATGCAAATGAGAGGAGTAATAGTGAATTACAGATTCTCCATTGGTGTAAGGATGCACCTCACAACATAGCATTATAATACCGAGGTGTGCCTTTGAGAAAAAAATGACATCAAGAGAGGGGTGTGTCACCTTTGCTGTAAGCAGATTGGAGCATTGCTAATCTGGTGTCCTGTAGCTAAGCAAAGCTGCAGGAAAGGAGTGTGTTGAATTGGCTATAGCTTTGCTTAGCTGAGAGCACACAAGGTAACTGAGTATGCATGTGAACGGAGATTAAAACACGCTTAAACTCGGTAAATGGGTTTGCGCAGCGTGCACGGGAGCTGAAACAGGAAAGATATAGGAAAATAATAAGGAAATGCTGCAGCAGGGAAATTGGAAAACAAATGTCTAATTAACACCTAGGAACCTACAGTGGGCCATTGACAACAGCTAACAAGGCTGCAAGCAGCTACATGCAGAACAGGAAAGGGGAGGGGCTGTACTGCAAAGAAAACAGTAAAGTGTCACAGCAGAACAAAACAGATTTGCATTATATCAGCTACAAGACACATTTTTCAACACATGACTGGGTAGGGAAAGTACAAAACAAGAAAGAAGGCAGGTGGAGGCATGCTGATAATGGGAGGGGATCCTGGTATAAAAGTGAATTAAAGAGCAACAGATTAATCAAGACAGGCAAGCATAACTCCACACTAAAGGCCCCACACTTGCAGTACTCACTGTAAAACCCATAATTAAGATACCCTGCAGCTGGAATTGCTCATACACACCCAATGACATCAGCAGCATACATAGCACAACAGTATAACGTGTGAAAGCACCTCACATACAATTGTGTATTTCCATATACTCTGCACCATTGGTGTATACAGATGGGCAACTTTTAATATGTACATGTTAGGGGCTGCCATAGCTTTGATCCACCAGCATGTGTTGGAGACTGAATGCGGTGTGGAGGATGATGCTCACAACCACCCCAGGCACCAGAGGAGGAGAAAAGTGTTCAGACCCAGGGTAACCTATGAGGGGCTACATGATCTGGATTTAGTAGAGAGTTACAGGGTGGAGAGGGGCACCCTACAGCAACTTGTGGAGCTGTGCTGGCCATGCCTCAGAGCCAGAACAAACAGAGGGGAACCCATCCCAGTGGATACTAAGGTATGTGTAAGCCTGGGAATACTAGCTGCAGGTACCTTTCAAAGGCCAACTGGGATATCATGGGGATCTCACAGGCATCAGCATCCAGGGTACTTTACCAGTTCCTGGATGCCATGTTACCACATGCCAATGAGCACATATACTTCCCCTGAATGCAGGAGGAGTTGGCCAGCAATATGCGTCTCTTACACCGTGTGGCAGAATACCCAGAGGTACTGGGTGCAATAGACTGTATGCATATATACATCAAGTCACAATCCGGTGAACAGGGTAGGCACTACATAAACCATAAGGGATACCCCTCCATCAACTGCCAGGTTGTGTGCAATGCCCAGGACATTATCATGGATGTGTGTCTTGGCAGCCCTGGAAGCTATCATGACTCCCACATCTGGCATACCTCACAGCTGTATCAGGTATTTGCCAGGGGGGACATCCCATATGGCCACCTGATGGGGCATTTTGGCTATGCACTGGAACCGTGGATGGTGACTCCCATCAGAAATGCACACACACCCATGCAAGAACACCATAATGAGGCACACACACAAAACAGAATTATCATAGAGCATGTGTTTGGGATGCTTAAATCATGGTTCTGTTGCTTGAACATATCTGGTGGAGCCTTGCAATAGTCTCCAGGCATGTGTGCCCACATCTTCATAGTATGTGCCATGCTACACAGTATGATCCTGCGGAAACAGCTGCAGCAGGGACAGAATGGTGAAGGCCCTCATAGCCCACCACCATTGCCAAGGACCCCACAGGCACAGAGGTACTCAGACCACGAACACCATGAGCCAGCCCCAGTAGGCAGATGGAGGCGTGCCCAGTATGTCCATGCCTTGGCAAGGTGGGAACGTATAGCACACACACTGACAGTGTAGGCACCTAGGGACTGACACCTTTCACCACCTGCACACACAGTCAAAATGAATGGCACACACACACGACTACCTGCAAATTGTCATGTATAGGCAGTCTACTGTGTGCATCCAACATAGGCAGCCCTCAACTATTGCACACATAACTGCTATTGGCACAAGGTAAGTCAATACCTGAACAGTAAATTAAGCTATCATCATGTGCTGATACTGTATGTATAGATTCATAGGTTCATAGGTAGGTACTTGGCTAATTGCCTGACGGCATTCATAAGCCTAGCCAAAATGTGTCAGCTTTTGTCACCCCATCGATTAATTAACTGTCCTCTGTGGAGCAGAGCCAATGGCAGGATCCCTGGGGTGTATCTACTGTTGTCCATCCACTCTTCAAGGTTTCTCATGAGGAGTGTTAGTGAGCGGCTCTGTATAATGTAATTAGGGATGTAATTTCAAAGCATGGGGAGTTTCTGTGACAGGAATCTGCCCCTCCAGCATCTTCTAGTTATTGTTGTGGCAAGGTGTAGCTCACTACAGCGTGTGGCTCACTGTGACATGGATTCCCATAGGTGGAACATATCCATTAAGCCTGAGTTGGACATGGTTTTGTTGGCCAGCAGAGATCATAGTAAACAAGATGCCACTGAGTAAAGCAGGACTTTATTAAGTCTGGCTGCATAGGGCATATGTTTGAGGCCAGTAATCCTCTTGGCGAGGTATGTTTGTGGACCTTCCAGCTGTCGGAAATGTCTTCTGAGGGACATGCGAAATGGGTTATTATACTCTATGATGGGACTGATGAGTGATGAGTAAAGGGGCACTATAACCTCAGTATGTCTAGATGCGAACCCTTTAGTAATCGGATGGCCTACATAGAAGGATGCCCAAACTAATTTGGAGATATGATTGTCAAAGAAGAGATCACTATCTACATTAGTCCCCAGATACCCTATTACCTCATCTGTATTAAAGTGGCTTCCACTTACATGTTAATATGTGGGTGTTTAGTTTTCCAAAATGGAATGACCATGCAGTTTGTGGCACTTAGCTGTAGTCCATGACATTGACACCCTACGTCAGTCTCTGTGAGGCACATTGAAGGATGTCTGTGTCAGCTGGACTGTCAATTATGGCTCCCAGTTTGCAATCATTGCCAAACATGGTCTGCCATAGTCCACCTGTGTTTGCCTGTACCTCTGAGAAGTATATGCCAAACAGTAGGGGTCCCAGGACTGAGTCCTGTGGGACACCAGTTGTGACTGGTTAAGAGTTGGACCTGGAGGCTGCTAGTCTTACCATGTGGGTTCTGTGTGCAAGCCTGTTGGCAACCCATCCTGTGATGTATGGGTTTATGTACAGGCTGGTGAGGTTATCAATAATACCTGAGTGGAGAATGGTGTCAAAACCCTTGGCGAGGTCTAGGTAGTAAGTGTGAACCACCTCTCCCCTCATCTAACATCTTGGTGACTGTCTGTAAGATGTCAAACAGGTCCAGTAGGCATGATCTGCACTAAACCAAGCTGACCCGGGTTGGGTCAAGTGTTTGGAGGTTACCAATGTCGTTGTCAATGAGTGCCATGAGGATGCACTCCATAGCTTTGCAGACCAGGCTAGTCAGGCTTATGGGGTGGTAGTTACCATGGTCAGTTGTGTTTCCACCTTGGTGTAGTGGAATAACCGTTGCTTTCCACCATTGTATGGGCATGTAGCCTGTGTAGAGGTTGAAGCTGAAAAGCTTAATTAGGTAGGGAGTTAGTCTGTCTTGTAGTGTTTGCAAGATGCTGTCTGGGACACCATCTGCCTTTATTGACACTGTGTTTTGCCATCTGAGAGGGCCATTTCCACCTTTGTGTCTCTGATGTCTGGAATACTGTATTTTCCTGGTATTATTGTGGGCTCTTTAGGGGGTGAAGTTTGCACTGAATGTATCTGCAAGGATGTTGGCAATATCAGTAGGGTCAGAATATTTTGTGCTATATTGCACTGGCACAGTGCAAATCTGTGTGTTACCACTTAGATCCTTGACATAGCCAAAGAAGATTTTGTAGTTATCTTTCAAATCCCTGCCTATTTTCCTGTTGATGTTAGCCTTGGATGATTTCATGAGGGACCTCTGTTTCTTACTAATACTGGTCACAGATGTCTGCCCTTCTTGGTGTTGCTGTTTTTCTGGACTTCTGTCCTTCTTCTGTTGTATAGCCTGTTTATTGCAGGGGTCCATTAGACTGGTGTCCTTGTCTAGGAGGAGCGAGTCTTGGTTTACCAGTGATGGCATGATCCATACAGCCTTGTAGGTGCTTATAGAGTGCATTTGTAAATCGTTCTGTATCTTGAGCAGTGTTTTTTCTTAGCGTGGGGGCTGTGAAACCTCCTACCTCTGTCTTTAGTAGTGTGAATTTAGCTGTAGGAAAGGTATTCACTGTGGTTTCTTTGGGTGGGGGAGATGGTTGGGTGTGGAAATCATCAGTGAAATTTTCATGGTTAGATCTAACCAGTGACCAGTTTACCTCTGCTGTGGTGCAACTGTTGCCCATGTAGGTGATTACCACTTCTAGTATGTTTCCACCTCTCATTAGGGAGTTTACCATCTGACACAGGGCATATGAGGTGATAAATTCCAGGAAGTGCTGGGCCTGGAAGTGAGTACTCGAGTACGTTTCCCAGTTAATGGTAGGCTACTTGACATCGACCAGTACCAGGGTGTTCAGTAGGACTGTCATGTTTTTCACTGTCTCCAGGTAGGACGAGTGGTGGTCCTGAGTCATAGAGGGTGATCTGTAGCAGGCCACAGTTTGCATTGCAGTTGTGGCTGATGTTAAATGCACATGGATGATCTCAGAGGTATCATGCTGCCCCACTAACCTGGAGGTGTAGGTATCCCTGATGAAAATGGATACACCCCCTCCATGTCTGTGTCAGTCCATGTTCTGTGGCCGAAATGTGTGGTATGGGTTGTAGTCCAGTAGTGCTGGTGTACTCTCATGAGCCTTAAAACACGTGTCAGTTACTGCACAGATGTCGACGTTGTCCATACGGAGGAGTGCTATGAGCGCATGCATGTTGTGATTACAACCCCTGGCGGTGAGTAGCATAACCTTCAATGATTTCGCTATTGTGCTGTTTATGGAGGTGGGAATCACCTTTGAGACTTGCCTAAAAAAGGCACCATGGGGTGCCAATAGTCTTGGCCAGTATTCTAAAGCCTAAGGCTGACACATGCAAGCCGGTATGGTATTGTTGCATGCATGTTACCCAACTGTGCTTGTTTCTCATCTTTCCTGTAGGTAACCTACTGGTAAGCAATAGAAAGCCTTAAACTTATACAAGTCTTCTAGCTTCCAAGATAGGCTTTTGGAGTAATTAAGTATCAGTGTTCTATATGTTCTTGCTGTACTTAACTGTTTTCTGACTACATGGTGATTTTTCACTGTATATTGTGATCTGAAAGCTCTGTCTATTCACATATTATGTCTGTGATGGCCTGCACTTTAGAGGTTCACAGATAGGTAGTAGACTATCTGCCCAAGGGCATTTAGAAGCATAGCTACAGTGTGTTGGCTTTCTCCGCACCACTGATGAAGTAACTGAGCCTCTGTCAAGCATAGCCAATGAAGTGATTCCAGGCAGAGTTGCTGGAAGCTGCTGAGGACTGGGTTGACGGAGGGTGATAGGGGAACTTAGTGATCTAAAGAGGGCATGTTAATGTGAAACATCAGCACCATTCAATTTCCCCAACAGGTCTTGCAGCTATAAAACTGGAGGGGCTCCCCCACCCCCTGGCTGTATGGTTCTGGGACACATGATCCCAGGGGTGTATATTCTGTTACCCGTTCACACATCAAGGTTTCTCATGAAGTGTGTCAGTGAGGGGCTATGCTTAATGTAGTTAGGAATTTAATTTATAGTCTCTCATTTCATTTGTTATGTTTTTATTTCAAGAGTAAGTGAAGCTCAGTGGGTTTGGGAACCTCCGCCCTTTGCTTAGCCTAGCTTACACATAGAAACATCTAAATAGGAAGTAGGCAGAAGCAACGTTAATGTCAATAGTATAATGGTTACAGTATTTGCATAGTATCTGTGCATTCCTGGTTCAAATACCTATAAAGTCAGAGATGTTTTTCATGTTAAAAAGTATACCTTAACCACAGCTTGCATATCTAGGTAGTATTCTTCAGTATAATAAACATTTGAAACACCCATATATACCCATGTGTGCTGGAGGGTAAAGTCAACAGAGAATGTAATGTTATGTAAGCACACAGTGAGATGTTACTTCACTGAAATGTATATATCCTGAGTAGTTAGCAGATGTGGCCATGTATGATCCACAAGTTATAGGTTTTAAAGTTTGTTTAACTTCTGCCTTAATGTCGCACAAACACTTTTAAACATGCTTACAACCACTTAAATGAGCCTTATTCTGGAGTAAAACACATTTTTAAAGCATTGCAGGTGTTAAACCCTGGACCACGCACACAATAGTCATGGGACTTACCACTAAGCCATCTGAGCTGTATACATGTTTCATGGTCTTTAGACTACACCTTATACTATAGGCATTCCACAGTACTGACCACAAATGGGACAGTCACTTTGTGTACATATGTACAGTTTATTGTAATGTACTGTAGTTTGTTAATCAACATATACAAGTCTACATATGTATAACTGTTACAAATTAATACTATATATATATATATATATATATATATATATATATATATATATATATATATATATATATATATAAAATGTCAGTGATGTCTGCACATAGATAGAAATATATATATATATATATATATATATATATATATATATATATATATATATATATATATATATATACAATTACATCTTTAGCCATATATATAAACATCTATGAATGCACTTTGTGACATAGAAGCAATCCAAAGGAATTGAAGTGTACACAAAACACATGCAGCTCTGCTATTATAACTATTAATATTAACTTAATTCACCATAGAAGGGATGGTTGTTGTGTATGTGGAGATTGGGGTGGGGGGAGGAATGATGGGCAATGAAATTATGCATCAAGGAGAGCCTGGGTTGGATGTTCAATAAGTGAACTGGAGGGGTATACATGGAGTATGGGGACAATATAAAAAAGAAAAAAAAACAAGAACCATTCTCATCCATAATACACCCTGTCAGGTCACATTGCAACACTTAATTAAACAAACATATAAACATTAACATGTATCATACATATGTACACCAACTGACTACCACGTTTGTTGTCAGTAGTGAGGAATGCCTGTAGTAAAATGTATATTCTAAACACCATAACATTTGTACATATCTCAGATGCCTTAGTGCTACAGTCAGTGACTGTGGTGTTCATGGTCCTGGGTTCATGACCTGCAGGGGCTGTTAATTTATTTTGAGGACCAGAATAAGGGGTGTCGAATGCAGGTTGATTAAAGCACTTTTAAGCAGTTGTAAGCAGTTTTGTGTGGGTTTGCGCGATGGAAAAATGGCACTTAAACACGGTTAAAAGGATAAGCGCTTCACAGGTTTAACCTTTGCTTAACTTTGCACAGACCACAGGCAAACCCGCTTACAACCACTTAAATGTGCGTTAATCACACTTTCCCTACCTGTGCCTGTTCTGAGATGTAAAATAATAACCACTTCCAGGATTAGAACCCACAACCATGTACACCATCCTCAGAGTAACCTACCAATAAGCTACCTGAGATGTACCTTTGCCAGTTGTGTATTCAGACAGGTTAAAACATAGAAGGGAGGATTGTGTGGAAATAGGGCAAACCACCATGTACCCAATGAAAGGTGTATGCTATATAGATATATATCTATATCTATATATATATATATATATATATATAGAGAGAGAGAGAGAGAGAGAGATATACATGGCGATATATAGAGATATACATATATATGTGGATATATAGATCTATGGAGGTACACATAAACGTATGCAATAATATATATTATATATCTATATCTATATCTCTATACACACATATATATACATATATATATATATATATATATATATATATATATATATATATATATATATATATATATATATATATATATATATATATATAAACATACATACATACATACATGGGTGTATACAGCATCTGAAGTGTTCAAATCTGAGTATAACATGGACCATAGTAATCACACATTATGCCATCCCCAAACAATATGAACATAACATATGAAGAGTATATGGCAATACACTATTACAAATATGTTCTATGGACATGAGCCAAATATGGTTAGTCACCAACACAACTACAATGACTGGTAATGAAACAGGTTGCATATCATCTGTAACTCCAGTGTAACATCTGCAGTAGGAGTGTATTGGCTAAGGGAGTAGCTGCACAGCTGATGTGCATGTAATTAACTACAGGGGAACACCAATTGGTGATCAGGATAGCACATGTTACTGATCTCTATCTATAAAAGGATGCCTTGTCACACATTCAAACCATCTGTATCTACTGCAGAATAGTACAAAATACCCAACGGAAGATTGAAACACAAACCGAAAATGATTAATATACCAGTCAATAACACCTCCAATTACTAAGAAGGTATGTATAACATTTAGTATGTCTGTGTATGTAGTATCTGTTCTGTAATAATTACAGTGTAATCAATGCATATAGTGGAAATAGCTATCTTGTAGCAATGTATTGTTGAACAGTAGTAATGCTTGTAGTATTCTATGTGTGTACTGTTGTAGGTCACAAGGCAAACTCCTCATACACCACAAGGGATGATATATATGGGCTTGGAATTCACCAGTTCTTTTCAAGCCACTGTCAGTGTCAGGGTTGGTCCCACAAGTATGTGCTATAACGGGATAGTATATGTTGATATATTGTCACAGTAGACATATGTATGGGTGCATTAGTGAGATGAACATGTCAAAGGTGGGGTTACTGTGCAAATATTTGCATTGTGGGATATTGTGCCAATAACTGTGTAATGTACATTATTTTAGGCAGATATGTATTCCATTTTACATAGCGTTTCTGTTATGTTATGCAAACATCAGTTATATCTACTGGCGATTACAATACTCAGTAACAGGATACATATGACTTGTATTCATCTGACAGTTTAGCAGCATGATAGCAAAAAAAATTGGAAGAGCTCGGTAACTATCCATCCACATAAGACATGTAATATCCACCTTACTAGTATTGTTTTTATGCAATTACAGCTGTGCATGTGTACATGTTATGCAAATGTGTAGTGACCCTTGTTACAGGGCTGGGCCAAATGGCTATGTGCACACCTACATAGAGTGGATATTGAGAGTAGAGACACACTGGTTGAACTTTCAGGTTTGTGTAGCCTAACCTCTCATTGCCAACCTAACAGCCGCTTGCAAATACTGTATGTAAGGCTGTGCACAGTACTGGTAATGAAACAGGTTGCATATAATCTGTAACTCCAGTGTAACATCTGCAGTAGGAGTGTAAGATGTTGGAGACCGCTGCCCATGTGCAATAGCTGCCTCATAGGTGATGGCTTACACTATCTGATTATATCCTGATCATGTTGATAGTGGCAGCAGAGTCTGTTGATATTGACTCTGTTTGGGGAGTGGATGTCCATGTCTAATAGAGCTCATAATTCTGGTGGATTTGTGAGTATATACCCAGGAAAAGATACAGACCTGTTGACACTTGCATCATCTGTAATCAACTGTCAGGATGTGATGTGCTCCTCAGAGGAGGATTGCTGTTAAAGGCAGCTACTATGTTTCTGTAATAGCCAGTGTCACGTCCATAACACAAATATTTACTTGTGAGCATCACTGTCTAAAACATCTTCATAAGCAATGCATAAACTAAATACGATACTTGGTACTTGCAGTACTGAATGCTCATACAGGTATGTCCACTAGTCAGCTACTGCTGTTTACTAATGTCAGCTTTGTGTATGTAGCCATCCTGGGGGACTGTAATCTCTATGCCATGTACACTGCCAAACCCACCTAACACCACACCCCACACATTATCTGGGATGCAGCTACAGGGGTAAACTGGAAGGCAGTCCAGTCTACAGCCGTGACTGGATTGGACAGTCATGAGGTGTAGGTTAACACATGCATCTCATCACCACAACTAACACATACCCTTACCAGAACACAGTAAGGACACCCACACATACCACCAGAAATCACACACATTCACAGATGCTTCTAAGTATCTGGCCAAGCAAGAGACCTCCCAAGCTGGAATACACAGACAACAAAATACAAAACCTGTATGACATAGTTTGCATAATTGTGCCACACCTTAGAACACATGGCCAGAAACATGCCCAGTAGTACTCAGTTGTGAATGCAAACTCTAGCACTATGTTACACACCAAGCTATATGAGGGCAAACATACTGTCAGCTGCCTATCTGCCATGATTAGCCACATACCCACACACTCAGACCACCTTTTGAACTATACACATGGCTCTGTCATATTCCATGTTGTTGTGCAGGACCTGTGATTCAGTAGCCTGGACTGCATGGAAACACACATGTAGGAACTGTCAGGTCTTGTAATCCATGCAGGTATGTCCCAAGGCCTGGGTAGCATTCTGCCATTGGCCAGAATGATACTGCAGTACAGGGACAAAAGGATTGTATTCCACAATTGTCTAATGTACTGGTGTAATTCAAAGGGTATCCAGTATCCCTCTGCCTGGGCTAACATGGTTGACAGACCATGATGCTTTGCCAGACAGGGCCTGCACCTCTCTCCCCTTGGAATCTGGATATTGGCTAGGGCTCATGCTTCCCCTATAGTGCCTTCATCATGCAAAGTTCCATTGAAAGTCCACTGCTGTAACAGGGACAGCCAAGCAATAAACTGTGGGTCTCACTACTCAATGATACATTTCAGAAACTCAATATAGACTCACTTACGTCAATCCTTAACATGGAGATCATATCTGTGTAGTGACTGAGATATGGCTCAACACTCAGGAGAGCACCCCTGCATGACCATGTTATAACACATACCTCACCTCTTGGCCATTATCCTTTATTGGAACACACGAGCCACATGTGTGTCTATATTCCTGAATGATATGTACACTCCCACGTTAGTTGCACTTGCATAACTTCTGATGCAGTATGCTGAGCAACTACCTTTGTGCCAAAGTGGAATACAAATTGTACCTTGCGACAGATAACCCACCATGCCTCAGAATTCCCAACTGTCATATTGTGCTGTAATGGGGAATATTAGGTTTGAGACAGAAAACCATAATAATGGCTACTCTCAACTATCCCATTATGAACTGGGAAGACTCATGTACCAACACCTGTGCTCAATACACGTTGGATTTCATCAACCCCAATGACCTGGATCACCATAGTCATCCAAACAGGGCCAACAGTATGCTACCCATAGTCAGTCTCCAAAGCCAATGATATGCTTCTTAACAGCAAAGTGGTGACTGTCATGGCACCCATGCAGATGAACAATGCATGTGCAAATGCTGAATCCTACACATATGCACTTTAAACACTCTCATAAGTGCAGTGATTGTGCCATTGAAACAGAACCAAGATTGAACCAAACACAAACAGGAAGGCAAACTGCTGGTACCCTGCCTTAAACTGTACCACATAAGGTAGTAACTGTTGCAAGAGTGAACACACATAAATGGAGGTGATCCCTGGTCAGCCTCAGTAAGATGCAAATACACCATATAAAGCCACACAAAGCTACTGTGAAACTAATCAGCCACATATTATGTAGCCAACCACAGAGCATTCTATAGCTGTGTCATGAATCGTAATGGCAACAACAAGACCTGCTGTGCTTCACAGCACTATGGCATGAGAGGTACTGCACCTACAGAAATAGCACCTGTTCATCCAGATAGGGTCTTGGATAACCTAAACCCACACTCACCTCCCCCCAACATGTACACATATTTATATATCCATGTACACTACAGAGCACCTGTAATAACAACTATGCAGATACAAGCTGCACTCTCTAAAGCCATACATACAGCTTGCATGGAACCTGCCAACATCCCAGGGTGTATCCTACACAAATGTCTGAACAATTTGCTTTCCACATACACATCATGTTCAATCATAGCTTCATGTCAGGCTGTGTACACACTGAATGTTGCACAGCAACAGTTATCACACCCCACAAAGGGGGGAGACACCACTGATAATGGGAAATAGTGCACTGCTACCCTGCTGAGTCTGGTCTGTAAGGCCATGAACCTTGATCAACTTATTTAATGTAGTCAGTACAGATGTAGATGACAGTAAGGTTGATTCACACAGCATGTCATGACCTTGCCAGGTCCTAGCACGCCATCACCCATACTGTGTTCCAGCTACACTTAGTAAACTAGGTGTATATTCCTATGTCACAGGAGTGTTTGGCAACTGGACTATTGGCAGAACCAACACTATAGAAGGTGTCTAATACACGCACATCAAACCAGTGCCAGCTACAGTAATACAGGGTTAATTCCTGGTACTTCCCCCTCATTGTTATCTATACCACACAGACTAACACAGAAGGCATCTGCCTATTCAAGTTTGCAAATGACTATGAACTAGGAGCAATAGTTGACTCAATGAGTGTTTCGGGCAACATACAGATGGGCCTTTGTGGGTCAGATGTGTGGTGTCTGACATATGGCCACAGTCTGACAGCTAAGTATTGCATTGTCATCCCCTATGTTATAAACCCTGTACCCATGAACTACCCACTAGGCAGCGGTCAACATAATGGAAACTGTGTGTGTATGGGATGCAGCTGGACAGTAGTCTTTCCTTTGATAGTTACTTCACGACACCAGTCAGGTAGTCATAAGTGGCACCCCTAATCATGACAGGGTGCCATCCATGAATATAGAGATCATTGTTCAACCATACTCAACACTCAAGTGACCCATAATAGATCACACATTTTCTTTAAGGGTTATTGGCCATGTTCAGATGGCCTACACTGGCCTTCCTAGTCCCTAGCTTCACTATGCAGCATAATGCCTACCCTGAATAAAGCCATTTCCAACACAGAGATGTTGGACATGCTACCCTTACACATCCTGATTCCAAATAAACACATACTTCATGGACATCCACCTTTCTAGTACAAGGATCACAACATGCCTGACAGAACCCTGTCCCATACACTTTACATAGTCCTGCCATACTATGCATCCCTGTCCAGCAAAGCTGCACATTGCTCCTCTTTGAGACATGGTGTGATGACTGCATGGCAAATATATCAGTAACCCTGTGGATCAGTTCTGTGGCATTGCTTGAATTGGCCACTGTAATGTAACTGTCTGTTGGCTACAGCTAGGTAACATTTCAGCCTAGGCTCATAAATGACCCAGGGCATATAGCCTACTAGTTCACTATTACCATACATGCTATAGTTAATATCCAACCCTGCAAATACCATCAAGCTAGCCATTGTCTCATGTGTTTCACATGTGCAACACAGGTAATACATGGCAGGATGCTAAACTGATGTACAGTGCCATGTATAAGCATATGGCAAAACACACACATGTAAAACTTTCTGTGAGCAAGCCTGCAGGGTCACAGGTCATGCCCCTTAAGGCTGTGTATGACTACATATGTGACATATACACAGCATTAAGGTCTATTGCATTAATGTGAACACATCCCGTCATGTGCTGATAGGTAAAGACATCAGTACAGGAAAACAGACATGCCCACATCAAGACAACATCCACATGGAATATGAGCAATGTCACCACTTGACACACACATATATGGTGAAAACATCAAATCACCAGTACGTGTCAAATGTGTGTGAGTTAGACATGTCAGTGGTGTTAGTGCCATGTAGATTTGCAAAGACATATTTGTAATTTAATAAATGTGATACACATGTATGTTCAGCTGTACTTCTGTACTTCTCTGTGAGTTACTGTAACCTGTCTCCATCATTATGTCTTCCAGGTATGCCTTGTGCCAGGCTGCCACCATACTCCCACTTGGAGGATGAGGTCCTCATTCCATACTTCCTCAACAACTATGCAACACTCTTTAGCCATGAGCCACAGGATGCACAGCAGCAGGATGCCCTGTGGGAGGAACTGCGCAGGAGGTTAAATGATGTTGGTGGCCACAATCGCACCTGTCAGTAGGTGCGCCGACACTGCACTGACATCATTAGATGGGCAAAACAGGGTGAAAATGAAATCGCCAGGGAACAAGGTGCATTAGGTGAGGGGCCACTCACCCAGCCCCCACTCACATGTGCAGAGGAGCTATTGGCCAACCTGGGGACACCTGCAGAACTCCATCCACAAGCTTTAGCTGGTATTGTGGAGGTGGGTGTCTCACAACCACTGAGCCTGGAGTTGCCTGGTAAGGCACTACTGCACATACATCACAACTATATTTCATATAGTTACATGTGTTACTGTACAATATGTAATGCAACATCACATGCAAGGCATGTATGCACACATGCCACACACCATAGTTTGCTACTCTATGTATGCACAGATGTGCATACTCCATAGTATAGTCTATTGTACTGGCATATGTGCTAACATGCACATTGCACCCTGTAGCTATCACACAGGTGTGGATAATGATCTTACTGCTGTAACACTCCTATTTAGGTACCTCTGGTGTTTCACAGTGTCAGCAGCCTGTTGCAGGTGTGACTGTTATTATTTATCAGGCTCGATAATGCACAGATCATATTAATTGCATGCTATTTGCCATGTGGCCATTTAATACATGCACACATAATGTATGGTGGCCCTGTTAATATATACAGGTCAGACCTGCAATGCATCACAGTGGTTACCCATGTGGAATAATTGAAGACTATATAAAATACCTACACTAAACTTTACAAACTGACATTGATGGATGTATGGACAGCTGTGAATACAGTGGTGGAGGTGTGGCTCACTGTAGGGACATGTACTACAGATCAGCATTACACATGTGGGGAATACAAACAGTACTATACAGAGAGCATATGCGTGCACACACTCTAAATGTTTTGGAGCTGGAGTATGACCAGCCCACAGGATTTACCCTTGTGGATTATAGCCTTGCTACTAATATCACACAATGTCATGTGCTATCTGACATGTCCATGACATTTAGTGGGCTGACTGCAACACTGCTTAACTATCCTGCAAAACATGATAACTCACATCCCAAACATACCACCCTTTATCTGCATAACCCTGTCCTCAGTGGAGCATATGTCATCTATGGGTGTATGTCATATGGGACAACACTGACATGTGAAATAGATGCCCATCACAACCATTGGACAAAACATGTTTACACATGGCCATGGAGGATGGCCAGAGATATGAAGCAACACACACAGTAGAAGTGATGTACATGTGTGTACACCCTGTTGTACATTGGCCTGACACAATACAACTATGGCCTTTGTGTAATGGTGATATTGCAGATGTGAAAAACTAAACATCATACAGGCCTGGCAACAGCTTGTTTAGGCATGTCATCAAACCACCACATAACATGTCTTGAATATCATGAGTGTGTCACAACATGAAAGCATTCACCTATACAGTATCCAAATACATACATGTGTTGCACAACATACACATACAACCACATCAGGCCACAGATACAGTACATTCACCTTGCTGGTGTCAGACATCACTGTCATGCTTGCTCCTCATGTGTGTGAGGTACACAGATGGCATGTGGGACATGGAGTACTGCCAGGCATTAGCAATATGGTTGCAAATGTGCAGGGGTGTCATCTGTATACCCTTCAGTGACCTGCATCACACATTCCACAGTAGGGTTTAGTGTGTAAACACCTCAGTGACGTGGGTCATATTCCAGATTAGATATGTATTCTATCTGAACACAGTCATGGCTATAAACTGTGTCTGTAACTCACACTGTATAGCAATAGTGAAGCCACATGATGCCCTGCAATGGCTATGCACATCAGCTCAATGTGCAGTATGTTACTGTGGGATGCATACAGATCCCCGATGGCACTTTCTGCCGAAGCAGAAATCACCAAACATACATAACTGAAAGTGCTATTCACTGAAGCAGCACTTTCAGTTATGTATGCTGGTTGTGCCGGTCGCACTATGGTGCGGTTAAGGGAGAATTCCCTTTTTGCCCACTGTAGTGTGACCTCGGAGTGAGAATATAAAAGTAGGGGGTGCAGGGGGCTTGCCTCCTGCATAAAAGAAGATTTAGTGTTTTTTTTTTTTTTTTGAACGGACTTTAACAAAAGCACTTTTTCGTGAAAGCGCTTTCGTTAAAGTGCATTCGGGTATTGTGGATTTGGACTATTGAGCTTTCGTTCAATAGTCCTAGATCCATTACTGTAGATCTGTAGGGCAGACTGACAACATTGCGTCAACTGAAGGTCCATGTTAGTATAACAAATCCCTGCATTGGGACACCATTACCTCACTGTATATTTGAAAGGACACCATTGTATTAAACATGTATGCATGTCATTCAACACAACAGCAGAAGACAAGTCATACTACATGTGATTGGCAAGGACATATGCCACACATCAGGCTGGTGTACTGTTAATCAGTGCTGGTCTGTGGCACCATTGCAAAGTAGGGACAGCCATGTCAAACATGTGTGCACAGCCACATGCACATTGTCTGTAGACTCGGCTCGGGGTAAGCAGAATAATGTTGAACAAACATGCACTGCTTTGGGGGAGATATGCAAGCTAGGGCTCAGGCAAACATAGTATTCACTCAACATACCCTTCTGCTCATGTCCTCCTCACACATAGGGGCAGTGACCAACACAAAGCATCTGTGGCAGATGTACAAAGGTTAGCAATGGTCTGTTAACATGTGGGGTATGTTGCACAAAACATGGCAGTGTGGTGCAGCGGTGCATAGTGCATGCATTGTGTTGCAGGTTTGGGGCATAACCCACTAACACAAATGGTGCAACACAGGGATGTATGCTAACTACTACTATAATTGTGTAAGGTGCATGCCTTCTGCTATAACACATGCATGCTGTTGTGTGCTACTCAGGGATATATGATAACTGCCACTATAAATGTCTAAGCTGAATGCCTTCTGCCATATCACATGCATGTTGCATGCCATTGGGTGTCATAGCATGTGTCTCTGTCTGTGTCTGTCTGTGTCTGTGTGTGTGTGTGTGTGTGTGTGTGTGTGTGTCTGTCTGTGTCTGTGTGTGTCTGTGTAAGTGTGTGTGTGTGTGTGTGTGCGTGTGTGTGTGTGTGTGTGTGTGTGTGTGTGTGTGTGTGTACTGTGCTGTATAACTTGTAAAGTACAGTTCTTGTCTGCCCCTCACAGGTGTTGATGTACGTGCGTTGCCCTCCTGCGGTCCACCTGATGTTAGTGTCCCCACAGACTCTAGCAGTGATGATGAAAGCATGACTGAGGCACAGGTAGGGTTGTCAGGGGCTGAAACTGTGCCATTGGTTGCCATTCCACCTGCATCCCCCTCATCTCTGCACACATATCTCATGCCTACACATACCCCATCACCAGTGCCCATAGAGGAAGGACAGTTGGCAGGTGGTAGCATGGAACAGGAAATTGTGGAGACTATGGAAGGTGTGCCTGCACACCATGATCCCAGCCAACTGACTGGTGATGTCCCACACAGGCATGTGCCCAGTGCTGCTCATAGAAGGACCTCTGGCCAACATGCCCCTGCAAGACATAGAACATCAGCTGGTGTCACCAGACACATGTTTCAGGCTGTAATGGAGGCACAGGCACGTGCTGAATGGCACAACAGAGAAGTTCTGAGGCTTCAGGGGGTGCTGTCCATTCTTTAACTGACAACATCCAGGCAAATGCTCACCATCATCTTGCGGATGTTTTGGATTGACAATTGGGTGACATGGTGGGAGTCCTTGACTGTGGCATGTCAATCCTTGAGCGTGGAATGTCTGTGCTGGAACATCTGGTGGGAGTGAAGCATCGGACACATGGATGTAGGCCAGCTACATCACCTGTTGAAGGTCTTCGTGAACATGCTACTTCACATGCCCACTCCCATAGTGGCGGTAGCAGCAGCAGTGCAGCTGGTGCTGTGCTGTCCACACCAGGACACAGCAGGCCATGAGCATGTGGTCCTGGACAGTCCCAACAGGGACATGGTTCCAGTGGACATGTGTCATCAGACAGTACCCAATCTGGACCTCTGCCTGGTAGTGCAAATGCAACCCCTGGCAGGCGCATGTCACGTAGCCATGCCTGGACACCGTGAACTGTGAAACCTACCCTGTAGAGTCTGCAGCTGTCAATAATACCCCTGTATAGGCCAGCCACATGCCAGCCCTGTCTGCATACATACACGCACACACCAGAAACAAATGTAGGGCACCTCAACACACACATGCATAACATCCACACACGCCCAATGAGATCAAAGGCCCTAACCCACACACATGATGTCATCCAATGGTGCAGACTAGGCCTCTGGCAAACATTATCACCCTGTGCATATGATGATGCCTCTGCCGCATCCCTGTCATCCACACCATCGGTGCAGGGACATGCTCATATGGTCTGATGCACAGGGTGAACATACTAGGAAGACAATTGTAGATTACAATTGTTGAGTGGTGTTGACAGGCAGCAGACATACCATGTACTACAGTTTTAGAATGCATTTTGTACTTTTGACAGTATGTATCATGTGTAACAACAGTAACTGCATGTTGATCTTGATGTTCTGCCTTCCTCTTTTAGGTGTAATTGCATGTGCTGGGGGATGTCAGTGTTTGCAGTTAATGTCCCATATGTAAATGTAGACTACGCACAGGTCTGTATGACAATACCTGCATGCACTTTGTAGCTTCCATATCACAGTTATAATCTCCCATGTTTCAAACATGTTTACTGATCTAATGATCCAAGAGCATGATAGCTGTGTAGTAAGCTACTGTGGCCAGTGCTGTCACATCCATAGGGTGACATCACAGGTATAGTTACCTGGAGCAGGTAAAAGAGTGGTTTAGCACATGATAAGGGTAAAGGCGGCTTCTCATTGGGAAGCAGTACTACTCACTCTCATGACAGGATGCATACACATACACACACTCATGGATTCAGTGGACTAGCAGGTCTAGAGGATACATTCCACACCTTCCCCACACCATGTGTGAAACCTAGCTGAGCATTACACCATAATGGATGTTGTATTCATGTACTGGTAGGACACACTACCACCTTCACTGAGTAGCCAAGTGAACATTTATGCCAACAGCACATCAGCAAGACACACACACAGCAATATTCCATGTCATGATCCCACACCCTGACACATCTGTGATGAATTATGTCAGAGTAGTGGTCTTTACTTATGAGTAGCCTTTATGAATATGTGGACACCACCACCTGGAGTGGTCCATACCAGTGTCATGGCCCACATGTCTGGATCTGAGTTATATGGTGGTAGTGCTATTGTGCACTACAGAGCCTTCAGCCAGGTGTTCCACATTGCACATATGTCAGTATTCCCCATTGTGGGGAATACATTGAGCAAATGGATTGCGAAAGCCACACATCTAGCACTGGTTAGCATAAGCATCCAATGCAATTGTCTTGTAGGTGTCAGGGTGTTACCTCTGTGTTTAGGACTTGTGCCTTGGAATGCCACTATATGGATAAATGTGACCTAGGTATTATCCACACTCCCTTGAATCATGGATGCATGTGCTCTGTGACAAAGGCATGTCTTCTTTCAGTCATGACATCCCGGAATGACAGACACTGGACAACATCATAACTACAGCAGGGCATTGGCTCATTGTTTTGGTCAAGCAGTTGCCACTCGTACCATGGCATCATTGCGAGTGGCAGTATTGTGCTTGGTATCAAATGCTACATCTAAGGTGATGGACAGCAGCAGATGTTGTGTAGATGACCATTGCCAGATACGCTTAGTGGAGTGGTCCTGCTAATAATGTCAACTACTAACGCAGCCGGGAGAGGTCATCTTGACACCTGCACCTCAGTACCATTAGACAATGGGGCTCACATATTATGCTTGCACATGCCACTGTTCCAAGTATAATGCCACTGTCCACAACCTGATATCAATGTATGTCTGTCAGGGCAGCAATGTGTGTGACACATGCTGTAGTTACCATCCACCTGTGTGTCTCAGTTAACCTATCGTCTGTCACTTCCACACATGCATGACTGTGTATACTTCACATATATATGGCAGTACTTCATGTACATGTATGCATGTGTATCACACAGCACAGATGAAGATATATAATTTATGGGCTACATACAGGTATCTAGTAGTAAACCTGTATGATGTGCATAGATACTGACAGTTAAGATGTACATACCTGTAAACCTGTGTGTTTACAACAGGAGTCCATTACAATGTGTTCTGTACATCTAAGTGTATGAGCATGCACACTGTGGCCTTCTATGTTTAGAATCAGAGTGCATCCCAAACAGCCCTGTGCTACTAAGTGCATGAGCGTACCCACTACCACCTTGTGTAATTTGAGTCAGTGCATCCAAACAAGCCCCTTGTTTCTAAGTGTGTGAGCATGCCCAGTATAACCTTGTGTAGTTGTAGTCATAGTGTATCCCAAACGGCCCTGTGCTACTAAGTGTATGAGCATGCCCACTGTGACCTTATGTAATTGGAGTCAATGCATCCAAACAAGTCATGTGATTCTATGTGTATGAGCATGACCACTGTAACCCTGTATAGTGATAGTAGTTGTCCATTCCACAGATGGACATACTCCAGTTCAAAGCTTGTTGTGCTACAACTATACCTCTCAGGC
This sequence comes from Protopterus annectens, assembly GCF_019279795.1. Classification (NCBI taxonomy): domain Eukaryota; kingdom Metazoa; phylum Chordata; order Ceratodontiformes; family Protopteridae; genus Protopterus; species Protopterus annectens. The sequence continues at coordinate 1,374,312,736 of NC_056729.1, forward strand.
CTACCTATGTCTTACCTGCAGATGATGTGTCTTGCTTGTGCATACAGGTTGTAATGGACTCCTACTTTAAACACACAGGTTTACAGCTATGTACATCTTAACTATCAGTATCCCTGTTGATGTCCTCAATCTTAGAAGTGCATTCTGACTGCCTTGAAATGTGTAATCTCTGTGTTGCGTCTCGTAATGGCGTAGTATTGTAATAGTGATCTGTAGATAGGCAGGAGTTCTGATCCCACCACTGGCAACTGTGTGTGTGTGTCGGCAAATGGCTGAGTGTGGTTGTGTGTATTTCTGTCTGCATCCTGTCATAACAGTGGGTTTTACCGCTTTCCATATAGAAGCCACCTTTTGCACTGGCCTTTATCCTTGTCATCTGCTAAACCATCCTTTTCCCCCCTCCCCACTGCAAGTAATCAGTCCTGTGATGTCACCCAACTCAGAAGCAGAATCAGAGTAAGTGTAATTGTATGGTTTCTGTGGCACATACCCCAACTGCATACCACTCTACTAGTTACCTTTACATAGGCAAAACTTGTAAGCACAATACTGGCAAGTGTGTGTGTGTGTGTGTGTGTGTGTGTGTGTGTGTGTGTGTGTGTGTGTGTGTGTGTGTGTGTGTGTGTGTGTGTGTGTGTGTGTGTGTGTGTGTGTGTGTGTGTGACTACCCTGTAGCCAGGCATACACATGTGTTATGTCTTTTAACATGCTGCACACCATGGTAGTCATCTGTGGTGAGTGGAGTCTACAAATTATTACATAGTTAGGGATAGAAAAGAATAGACAGTCAAGAATGACTACTGTTGGGTATGTTATTTTCCTGTGCCACTGTCAAGTAGTGACACAGATGTGGTCCCCAGGGTGTATGTCCATAACTATTATTCCCCACCCAAACTCCACAGTCCCCGGGGTATATTTCCTTAGCCATCATTCCCCACCCCAAACTCCACATACACAGCAACCATCACTTATCTGGTGAACTGATTAAGATTTAAATGTTATAAAACAAGAGTTGCCTCTGTTTTGTGTGCACATCAAGTCCTTTGGAACCCTTCTGTGTCACAAAGGGTGTTCAGACATGTTTATATATATGGCTATAGCTGTGTCTGTGTATATATATATATATATATATATATATAGATAGATATATATATATATATATATATATATATATATATATATATATTTATTTTATTTATTTAAATTTGTTGACCGGGAGTGTCCGACTGGATGTAGGTCCATTTTCAGCGGAGGCCCGGGGGAGAAAAGCTCCACAGTTAAAATAAACAGACAGTATTTACATTGGATTACATAGTGATTAACAATTTACATAGCAATTACTTACAACATATTTACAGATGAAGAACATAGAACATCAGTAGACAACTAGAATCTTTATCTGTGAAGTGCATACCAGACATTAACAGATGTTACAAGAAGAAGAAGTTCGTGCTGTATAATAAGTACTGGCTTATGAGCATCTGAGCTTGCTATAATCAAGGTAGTTAGTGGAGTGGAAAAAAAGGTAGTGGTTGGATGGGGTGGATGATAGAGTGGGAGTTGCAAGGGCATAGCCAGCATGTTTTTAGTTGCACTTTTAGTAAAGTTTTAAAGTGGGTGCATGATGGTATGGAGGTAATTGTGGGTGGGAGTGAGTTCCATAATTTGGCTATGGCGCAAGAGAATAGTGCTTCACCAACAGAGTTATTGGCTTTAGTGATCTGCAAGTGATTTTTGCTGCTGGATCTTAGTGGTCTGGTGGTGCGATAGGGTTGGTGTAGATTCTGGAGGGATGGGACATTTAGTCGATGGTTTACTAGTTTGTGGGCGAGTGAGAGTTGATACCACTGAAGGAGGTGAAGGAGTTCAAGCCAGCCCAGTTCAGCAAGTGAGAGACAGTGGTGGCTACGGTAGGATGCCCCTGTGGTAATTTGGTGATTTTGTTGTAGCAGGTCTCTAGCTTGTTTAGATCACATTGCCTTAGGTTGGTATATATTGGAGGCATAAAGTAGGGTGGAGATAAGGTGGGAATTTGCTATTGAAATCTTTGCTGCTTTGGTGAGAAATTGCTTATTTCTGTATAACGCTCCTAGTTTTTTGTGGACTTTTTTTATAGTCATGGATATGTGAATGTCAAATTTTAGTTTATTGTCTCTTTCCACTCCTAGCAATTTGGTGTGTTCAGTTGGGTATATAGTGGTGTTGTCTTTTGCTGTGATATTAAAGTGAGAGTTGTTTTGAGTTTGTTTGGTGGGTTGGAAGATGAGTAGTTTAGTTTTGTTTGGGTTGAGTATTAATCGGGCATTGGATAACCATGTTTCAACAGAGGAAAAGGCTTCCTTTGTGACTTTTAGCAGTTTTGGTAGGGACTGGGCTGAGCAGATGATGGTCGAGTCATCTGCGTATTGTATGAGTGTGCCATGTTTGGTGGCAGAGGCTAGATTATTGGTGTAAACAGAGAAGAGTAGGGGTCCAAGGATGGATCCTTGGGGAACCCCTATGGAGACAGGTAGTTGGGGAGATATGTCATTCTGCCATACAACGGATTGTTGGCGGTCAGACAGGTAACTCTAAAACCAGTTGGTGACCGATTGTGAGAAGGATAGGTTAGTGAGGACAGAGATAAGTTGTTTGTGTGGGACCATGTCAAATGCTTTAGATAGGTCTAGGAAAGTAGCAGAGGAGAGATAGCCATTGTTTTTATGCTGAAGGATAGTGTTAGTAAAGGAGAGTAAGGCAGTGGTGGTGCTGTGGTTTGGTCGGAAACCATGCTGAGTACTGGAAAGGAGGATGTTAGTAAGGAGATAGTCTGAGACCTGAGAGTGTATGCATCTCTCTAGTATTTTGGAGAGTGGAGAGAGAATAGCTATGGGGTGGTAATTGGTTAGTTCTGTGGAGGGTCCACCTTTGTGGAGGGGAATTATATGTGATACTTTCCACAGTCTGGGAACGTAACTTTCTGACAGATATCGGTTAATCAAGATGGATACTGGGTAGGCCAGAGCATCAGCTGCGATTTGTAGGTATTCACTTGGGAGGCTGTCTGCTGCTAATTTGGTGGGTTTAAGTTTAGTTAAGAGTTTTTTTATGTTGGAGGTAGGTACAAGAGAAAAAGAGAAGGCAGTGGGGATATATATATATATATATATATATATATATATATATATATATATATATATATATATATATATATATATATATGTGTGTGTGTGTGTGTGTGTGTGTGTGTGTACACATCCCATAAGTGCATATATGTATTTAGTATTTAGTTATAACAGTTGTACATATGTAGACTTGTCTATGTTGTTTCACAGAGTACAGTACATTCAAGGGTACTGTACATATGTACACAAAGTGACTGTCCCATTTGTTTTCAGTACTGTGGAATACCTGTAGTAAAATGTGTATTATAAAAACCATGAAACATGTATACAACCCAGGTGGGTTAGTTGTAAGGCCAGTGACATTGGTGTGCATGGTTCAGAGTTCAAGACCTGCAAGGGTTGTTGATAATGTCATTTAGGACTGCATAAGACACTTTTCGGTGGGTGTAAATGTGTTTTTGTGACAGTAAGCAGCAGGTACACACAAGTAAAAGACATGTACAACTCGCAGTACACTTGAAATGCCCTTCTTTGGCAATCCTTCTGATGTCACCCACCTAGACATACAACTCTGGGACAGCTGTAACCCAGCAATTTCTGTAGTGCGCCCTGTGACTGCGTAATGCTGTAGTGTGATAAACTAGTTTGATAGGTGTTCTAACCCCAGCCTTGCCAACTGTGTGTGTGTCTGTCTGCCTGAGAAGGGAACAATGCCTTTTGGAGTATGCACACTCCTTACAATTCACATACTCAACTTTGCAAGGGTGCTGATGTCACCCACCTAGAAATACACCTCTGGAACCGCTGTAACCCTGTAATCTCTGTAGCACCTCAAAACAAAACACATGCAACACATACTTCAATAAATCAGTGTGTCAATCAATCACAGCTCTTAAGGCCAAACACCATGCCTGATACACTAGTAATAGGTGACTCTATAGTCAGACACACTGATGTCCCGCTTACCAGGCTGAACAAGGAGAGGGTGACTGTGAGCTGCCTATCGGGAGCTAGGATCCACCACATAACACACGCACTCAGGTCACTCCAAAGCAAGTACAAATATGACTCCATCATTGTCCATGCTGGCGTGAATGACCTGGACTACATGAAAAGAGACATAGAGGAGCTCTCTGATTATGTAGCCCAGGCTGGTATGACCCTGACCCTGAGCAGCATCTTGCCCTCACCAAGAATTATGCCACAATACAAAGACAAGATGATCAGCTTTAATAATTGGCTCAAGTACTGGTGTCATTCTAAGGGGATCCAATGTCTGTCTGCCTGGGATGACATGTTGGACAAGCCACGCTGCTTACAAGGACGGCTTGCACCTGTCACCACTGGGCTTCGGATATTGGCTAAGGCTCTTGCCACCCCATAGTGCCTTTTTTAGGCAAGGCTCAAAAGACAAACCCACCTCCTTAGAAAACAAAAATGGAAAAAAACTAAGGGTAATGCTGCTCAACGTCAGAAGTCTAAATCTCAAGATGCAGGCACTCGATGCACTCGTCAGTATGGAGAACATCGACGTCTGTGCAGTAACTGAAACCTGGTTCAAGGCTCCTAAGAGCACCCCAGCACTACCAGGCTATACCTTGTATCATGCTTTTCGGCCCCAAAACCTGGGCCGAACCACAAAGGGAGGGGGAGTGTCCATATTCATCAAGGACACACCTCCAGGTTAGTAGCAACACATGAAGCATCAGAGACCATACAGGTGCAACTAACCATAGGCAAAACTGCTATACAACTGGTAGCATGTTACAGACCACCCTCCCAATCTTAGGAACCCCACTCAGCCTTCCTGAAGACATTGGAGGATATGAATGTATCACAAAATACTATCATACTGGGAGACTTCAACTACCCAAACATAGATTGGGTACATTATTCTAGCCCTAACACCCTAGCCCAAAGGTTCCTGGAATTCATAAATTCAAATGCACTGGAACAACTAGTCACCTCTCCCACGAGGGGAGAAAATATACTAGACCTGATCATCACAAACATGAAGACAAAATGCTCCACACCGGAGGTATACCCCTCACTAGTGAGATCTGACCACAAACTAATCACCCTGGATATACATATCCCACCTCCACCCCCAACACAAAAGACCACAGTGAAAAACTTTTCAAAAGCAGACTTCACTCTTCTTAAGACTGAGATGGTATCCTTTAAGCCCACTGGGCCAGTGGATACCACATCCCACAATGCCGAATCCTTCACAAATGCTTTCTATGGACATCTCCAAGAATGCATGGATCATGCAATCCCAAATAAATCCAAGTCCCTCTCCACCAAAGGCAAGAGTCCTGTATGGTGGACCTCAGCCATTAACAAATTGTATAACAAAAGAAGGAAGCAACTGCACGACAGAGCAAAATCCCAAAAAGGGAAGACATCTCTGATCAACATTAGCAGAAAACTATGTTTTCTCATAAAAACATCCAAGGCCAACTTTGAGAGAAAAATCGCTAAGGACACTAAAGATAACCACAAAGCCTTCTTCAGCTATGTTAGAAACCTGGGCAGAAACCCTAAGATATGCTCAGAGTTAGTTCACAACAACAAAAAATACACTGAACCCACAGATATTGCCAACATTCTGGCTGACAGGTTCAGTGCAAATTTCTCCCCTCCCTCACCCCCAAAAGAAGAAATACTTATCCCAGCTGAAGGTAATCTCCCTGTCATCTCAGATGTCCAAGTGAGAACCGCCCTCAACAAAGCTAAAAACACAGCATCAATGGGACCTGACGGTATCCTGGGTTGCGTGCTACATGAACTCCAAGAGGAGCTAAACCCGCACATAAAAATGCTATTTAACCTTAGCCTTACTACAGGATATGTACCTGAACACTGGCGTACAGCAACAGTGGTCCCACTCCACAAAGGGGGTACCTCTACAGACCCTGGGAACTACCGCCCCATAAGCTTAACCAGCCTGGTCTGCAAAGCTATGGAGAGAATCATTATGGAACTCATAAACAGAGACATAGAGGACCTACAGACAATTGACCCCACCCAGTTCGGCTTTGTAAAGGGCAGATCATGCCTTTTGAACCTGGTTGACTTTTTTGAAACAGTCACTAGAGCCATTGATGAGGGCAAAGCAGTCCATACAGCCTACCTGGATTTGGCTAAGGCCTTCGACACAATACCCCACTCAGGCATCATAGATAAGCTCAACAGCATAAACGTAAACCCTTATGTCACTAGATGGGTTGCAAACTGGCTAAAGGACAGAACCCATAAAGTTAAAATCGCTGGAGCAATGTCAGACTCAAAACCAGTCACAAGTAGTGTCCCACAGGGATCTGTCCTGGGACCCCTCTTGTTCGGCATTTATTTCTCAGATGTTAAAGCAAACATGGGAGGGTTGGCTGACAAAGTTCGCAGATGACTGCAAACTAGGCGCCATAGTCAATACACCAGCGGACACATACATCCTACAAAAAGGTCTCACAGAAACGGACAACTGGTGCCGGAGTCATGGCCTTAAACTAAATGCCAAAAAATGTATAGTCATCCCCTTTGGGAAAAACAAAGTACCCACAAATTATCACATAGACAGCAACCCACTGAGTACGGAAAAAGTAATCAGAGACCTAGGGACCCAAGTCAACAGCGACCTCTCATTTGACACCCACGTTGCCAAAGTGGTTAGAAAAACATTCTACCTTGCACACCTTATCATGAAGGGATTCACATCCAGATCCAAGGATGTCATTGTACCCCTATACTCCTCCCTCATCAGACCCATGATTGAGTACAATGCCCCATTTGGTATGTACCTCACCCGGCATTTGCAACAACTGGAGAGACCACAAAAGTACCTCACCAAAAGGATCAAGGTTCTCCAACATATGTCTTATTCTGCCAGACTAAAGAAACTCCAGCTCTATTCAGTAGCATACCACCTGCTCAGAAGTGATCTCTGCCTGACGTACATGGCCATGTCCAATCAGGAACTGATGGACATGCTCCACCTCAAAAAATCCAAATCCATCAGGACCACGAGAGCTAAAGACTTAAACCTCGGCACAAGTATGAATAGGACATGCTGGAGGGATAGATTCATAACCCACAGGCGTTCCATGCTTTGGAACAAGATCCCAGTTCATGTTAGGCAGAGCCCCTCACTGACTCTCTTCAAGAGAAGTCTTGATGAGTGGATGGGAGATTGTAAGTTTACCCCAGGGGTCACATCTGTGTCGCTACTAGACAGGGGCACAGTAAACTAATTCTATTATATAAGGGGACGTTCATTGTGTCACTACTAGACAGAGGCACAGTATTCTAAATCTATTCTGTGCATTTTTGTACCATTTCATGGGGTGGCAAAAGCCACATCACTATGGCTAGGCTTACAAATGCCCCAGGGCAGATAGCCTAGTACTAAACTATGAAACTATGAAACATCGGGTAACTGTGTACTGTTGGAGTGTGATTTAGAACTGTGGTAGGGTTCCATCCACAACCATGGCAGTTATGTGTTTTCTGTGTGTTTCAATGCCTGTATAGGGAGCAATGCATTATAGTCTACTCACTCACATGACATTTACAATGCCCTACATTGGTGATCCTGCTGATGTCATTCCTTGTCAAATACATCTCTGTGGAACGAGTTTCCTAGTAATCCTCATCATGCATCCTATAACATCTCCATGCAGTAGTGTGATAGAGATCTTGGTCATGGGTTCTATACCCAGACATGTCAGTTGTGGATGTGTTGTGTGTGTCTCATTGTCCGTTTTGTGAGCAATGCATTTTGGGCTACTCACTCGCAAGAAGTTCAAATTGCCCTACTTTGGTAACCTTGCTGATGTCATTCCTTGTGAAATAAACCTTTGGGGATGGGGTAGCCCAGTGATCTCCGTAACACTTGCTATAACTGCATAATGCTTTAGTGTGATAGTTAGGTAGGAGTTCTAGTCCAAGACCTGGCAGGTGTGTGTGTTTGACAGTCAGAGCCTGTGTGGAGGTGGCTGCAAGTGTCTAACCACTGAACATGTTGAGGAGCATTTTTTGTAGTTTTCCTATATAGTGGCCATATTATATGTCACAATGTCCACCTCACGAGGATTAGAGATTTCAATCAGCCAAGAGACTGTGTTGGCAAGCCATACCACTACATCTGACAAAAGGCCTGGTGAACAAAGTAAGCAGCCCTACTATTACCCAGAATACGGTCTGAACCCATGTGTCATACACAAACACACTTGCCTAGAAAATCCCACTATGTTGCTATTACCCTGCACATTGTTGACAGATAGTAGGTATGGTGTGAATGCAGTGGGCTGCTGAGGGTATGGCACCCTGTCCACCAGTACAATAGGCACATAATTGCAGACAATGTGCCTTCGCTATGTTCCCCTCTGGATGCCAGTAACATATGTGGTGCCATCAAATGTGATCCACAAAGGACTTATAATGCCTTACACACATGCTCTGTATGGACAGATGCCACTGACACCAGGGAATACCTGTATCATGCTATCAATGCAGGTGCAAGGTCAACCTGCTGTCTATTAGCAGGTCTTGCCACACCAGGCCAGGATTGGCACATCTGATGATAACAGTCTGTGTACACATGTGCCAGGCAAACCAGGTACACTTAAACATGTAACTGTACATTAATGTGGGACATGCACATCCCAGGCAATGTCCATGTCAATGACTATCAAGCACAGACATGGCATGCATTGCAAAGCAATGGCCACACACAATGGTAACCAGGATGACAGGACAGTTAATACAATACCCATCTGTGTGGAACATTGCAGACACTAGACCCTTGAACCACACTGCAGACCATTGTCAGGTGGCCTGATGCCAAGGATTACCCCTCACCTAGCCTTATACAGCCATCTTGCACAGTCAACCATTACATACCCATGAAGCAATGCACACATGCATGTCAGTACTGGCACCTTGTGTCTGCGTGTGGGGTATGATGTTCCCAACCACAGTTACACCCAGTATAACTCCCATTGGCTTACTGACCGATATCAGACATGTTCACATGCCCTAGCCAATAGAACTTCAGGATAACCCCTGTGGTGCATGTAATACCTGTGCATTACTGTAGTGTGGCAAACTAAGTAGTTAGGAAGTGTATTTGTGAGCCTGCCAAAGTATACCAATGTGTCTGAGTCCCTTACAGAGTGTGGTTGTGTTGACAATGACATCTGTTCATGTGGACAGCCATGTGTGCTACACCTAATGTATATCTACTATATCTCTGTTGCAGATGTCGCTCACCAGCACACATATATGTTCTTACAGCACACCAGCATGTCAGCTATGTGGCACATGGAGTAACTGTATGCACTTGTAATAGTAATGGTAATGGCTAGTCTGTCAGGGGTTTGAACCCCTGTACTGGTAGGTGTGTGACAGATGATGCTTAGGTTTTAGTCTCCCAGCTCTTTTCTGATGTACTTTGCCTCTGTCTGTCCCTCGCACACACTCTCTGGTGGATGTGGAGATGTACACCTGCTCAGCAACAGCTTGTGTTTTGTAAGTGATGGTCATGATCAGGTGATGGCCTATGCATCTATTGCAGTCCTCCTCTAGCTGATTGCATGTGGAACAGCTGTGGTGACATTCCCATAGCCAATTGCATGGAAACAAAGTACAATATCTAGGAACATCATGTTGGTGTTTGCCCATGACAGTCGCTGTGAGTGGAACCTGGATCTGGTGTTTGGTAAACAGCATCACAGATGAAATCTGGATAGTCCTCAAATGACATACACAGTGTAAAATAGCTTAAAGATGGGAGGGCAATGTGCCAGACATGACTACAGCATGCAAGTGTAGCTATGCTTCATTCAGACTAATGCCAATTTAACAAGTTGTGTGTGGTAATGGCTAGTCTGCATGTTTTAATAACTGACAAGACAGTGCTCTGTTTGTGAGGAAACCCCCATCTGTAGGGTCATCTGTGGACTGGTCAGTGTGTTGATCCATTTATTTCTTGTGTTACTCACAGAGCACACATCTGTGAACTGCAGAAGCATAGTGTGAGCATTGCAGTCAGTACATGGTGACAGTGATGAAAGTTACTGCCATCACATCCCTGATGAGACATATGTCACATGAAACAGTGGTATGACAGTCAGTGTCTGAGGTTATCACAGTGACATGCCAATATTGGGCCACTGTTCATAGCTGCAGTCCCAAGTCATCTACGCTTTGGACAGATGTCATGCAGTATATATGCATGTGTTGTGCTCCCCTCTGCAAATGTATGACATCTGTTGTCTTGAGTTGATAGTAATATCTATGCATGCTGTTATAACTAATCCTCACTGCCGTTGACTATTACTAAGACTTATCTGTGTTAAAACTGCAACACCACAGGCTGCATGGGATTGGAGGTCCCGGCGAAGCCACCTGTCTCACTTCAGCTGGCCGTGGCACCAGGCACCAGCACGGCCAGGGCTCAGCCTTGGACCTCCACCTCTGTTGGCTCTGCACCACCTTCTTTTGAAAACATCACTGAGGATGGGGCCTGTCCCCCCAGGGAGCATGTCCAGACAGTAACTTGTCAGCCATTGTACAGTCCAGACTGTGGTGTGTAGGGGGTTCAATAAGGGATTTTGAGTCCAGCTACACCAGCTCGATGGCAGAGTGTCACATTTAGAGGGTGAGCTTGCCCCTCCTAGACAGCCCCCAGCACAGCCACCTTTGCGGCTGTGACGGTGCAGTGGTGGCTGCCCATGGGTGGGGACCTCCCTCCCACTGTTTCCATTTGGGGGATCATGGGCTTGTGACTACCAAACACCCCTCCCCGTCCAAGGTGTATCCCCCCACATGTATCATATTCTGCCCCTGTATGCTGTCTTGTCTGTCATCCTACCCAACCTATCCTCCACGAGCATACCTACTCTCCTTCCCCAACATCCCACTCACACCTTATGAAAACAGAAACAAAAGGCCAATCTGTTCCCAGAACAACTTTTGCCCCATACATAGCTGTCCATTTCACACACATGTCCACTGGACACATGTAACCTTTGTAACTTGCATCACAACATACTACTGTTATCCTCACCCCTCTCACAGGCACACGATCCTGGTATGCATATGACTCCTAAAGGTTCCAGGTACATGTGATGCAGATGACCCCTTGTACACATGACACTACCAGTCCCTCTATGGTTACCCCATTTAACTTTTTAATTATGATGATGTTGCACACAGCACCTTGCAAGAGTACTTTTCTCACATAATGACTGGACAGGACCTGTTTTGTTACTGTAAATGTAATGCTCAAAGTAATGTATTTAATGTTTGCGTGTATTAATGACACATGTCTGTCTGAGGGAGTCTTGATATTACATAGGACAACACCACTACATAATACAGGAGCTGCTGGTGTTTCCCTTTTCATTCTTTTTTACTGCTTTTTTTCACATGGTATATTCTTGATATATCTATATCTATATATCTATATCTATGTATATAAATATATATATATATATATATATATATATATATATATATATATATGGACATAAACACGCACACATACATCTACATAATGGAATACATTTCCTATACTGTTGAATGACTGTGCTGGATGCTATGTTTGTGATAACATCCAATGTCTGTATATCTGCCATGGTGTAGTGATAAATCTCATTGGCTGTGGTGTGCAGGGTCCTGGTTTTGAGCCTTGCAGAGGCTGTTTATTTTGTTGCTGGGCAGAACAAGGGCCGTTGGATACGGAGTGATTAAGGCACTTTTAAGCAGTTGTGAGTGGGTGTGCATGGGTTTGCCCAATGGTAAGCAGTGGTTACTTTTGTTTACAGTTCCTTACACTCAGTTGCCTTCTTGATTGCTTAATCTGTATAGGCAGTGCTTTCCCCCACGCAAACAAGCTGTAACCCTCTCACTGCTGCTTAAAAGTGCTTACTCCCGTTACCCTCAGGCTAATTTCTTTAAAAGAAAAGAAAAAAGGAGTGATAGGAAAGTGGTGAAAAAAGGGGCACAAAGAGGGAAAGGCAGTAGGCAAGGTAGCTAGGTATGCACAGGAAGGGTGTAATGAAGGTCCATAGCTGCCCATTTCTTCTACAGCAACGGCTGTGCATATGCAGTAAATTTGGCAGTACATTTGGAGCCTCACAACCATGAGAAAGGGGTTATTACAACAATAGTATGTTGTGGTGCCAATTAGAAAAGTTTACATGTGTCCAGTGGACATGTGCATGAAATAAACAGCTATGTATGGGGCGTGGTTTTCTTGTGGAAACAGATTGCCCTTTTTTTCTTTTATTTTAGGTGAGAGCGGGATGTTGGGGAAGGAGAGTAGGTATGATCAGGGAGGGTAGGTTGGGTAGGATGACAGACAAGACAAACAGGATGCATACAGGGGTGATATATGACACATGTGGGGGGGAAACAACTTGGATGGGGAGGGGTGTTTGGAAGTCGCAAGCTTATGAGCCCACAAATGGATACAGTGGGACTGAGGTCCCCACCCATGGGCAGTCACCACTGCACCTTCACAGCCCAGAAGGTGGCTGTGCTGGGGGCTGTGTAGATGGGGCAGACTCACCCTCTAGTTGCACCACTTGGCCCTCAAGCTGGCATAGGCAGTCTTGAATCTCCCTGTTGAACTTCCTATGCACCACTGCCCAGACTGTATCATGGGTGACAGATTCCTGTCCGGTCCCACTCCCGGGGGGGGCCAAGCCCCATCCCCTGCGGCAGTCCAACCTGAAGGTGGTGCAGGGCCAATGGATGAGGAGGTCTCAGGCTGGGCCCCAAATGTGCTGGTGCCTGGTGCCATGGCCAGCTGAGGTGGGACAGGTTGGTCCGCTGGGACTGGCCTTCCCATATGAGTTATGTTGTAGCATGTTTAAGGCAGATATGGGTTAGTAATAGTCAGCAGCATTCACGATTCATTATAACAGCATGCATAGGTATTCCCATTACACGGGGCACCAGATATAACATAGTTGCAGAGCAGGCATAACACATGCATATATGGATAAACAGTGGCCATTACAACAACATGCAGGTTTCATTGATGGCAACAGGACACCAATATGGGAGTATTTTAACATGGCAAATGCATAGAAACAGATGTGAATATTTATAAACTAATAGGACATATGTCCCAACAAAGGTTAGGAGTGTAGACATACCAAATGAGTTGTGTAAATCGGTTATTTTTGCACATGTGGTAGGGGTGAGAGAGAGAGAGTTCAATTAACAACTAATAAATCCTTGTAGTTTTCACAACATTCGTAGTCACTGCAGTTGTCTGTCCTTTACATGTATTATTATACTACCCAATGGCGTTATATTATACAATGGTATGTTTGTAGATTAGTATGTACATGACCTGTGTCTTACATACAGGCTTGACAAGATGCAGGTGTTAATGCAACATGTTTTGAGACTGCTGACTGCTGTCATACACTTTGGGTGACATGCTGGGATGACAGGTATGTTTGCATGTACATTCTCTGACTATGTACAAGTCTGACTATCAGTTATATGTCATTTGCAGCTGCCTGCATTTTTTGGATCATCACCCTAATTTGTCAGGGGAACAGGGCAAAAGGCAGGTGATGTAGGCCATTTATCATGACATTCCAGGCAGATTGGAACAGTTGAGGGGTTTGAATATTCATACCACTTTCTATGTGAGCATTCTAGCATAATCTGTACAGTTGTTAAGTGTATATATGCATATGGCTTTCTCACTGAACATTCTGACAAACTGTGTGCAGTTGTGTGGAATTATTATGCATACAACTCACTGGCGCTCCTGGGATCCAAAGCCCTGCTGTGTGTGACAAAAGCATTACAGTTTAGATCACTGTACACTATGCTATCAGGCAATTGTTGTGAGGCTTTCCACTGTATTTAGTCTAATATGACTGAACTGTTTGCACTTCCAACATTGTTATATAGCACTCCATACACATTTTATTTGCATACCACAGTGTGGGTAACACTGCTTACTAGAGCAGTACTATCTAATAACCAACAGTACAACAACATATGACTGCAGAGTAAACAGAAGCAATGCAGTGGTTACACCTTTATTCGCAGCATATTACACAACTCTGTATACTGGTACAACACTTTCTGAGGCTCTTACATTTATTTGTTATGACAGTACGTGCAGGCTATTTACTAACCTGCCTCGCGATGCATCCTTTGCAGCCTAGCATCATAGGCTTACTGCTTTGCAGCATGCTCATCTGCAGCTGTCAGAGAAGTACAGTGATATTTAGCCATACCTGTCTATAGTATACACAAACTAGGCAATTATTAGCTACGTAGTGGAAGGAGTACTTACTCAGTTCTGGGGCGTTCTGCATCTGCCTTGCTTCCTGGATCCACTGTTCCATGACATCCCCCCTTCACTGCTTCAGGTCTGCATGATGGTGCCTGACCTGCTCACCAGTCCGGGGGATACCTGTGGTGCTAGTGAGGTCATGGGCGAGACTGTCCCAGGCCTCCATTTTGTACTGCGAGCCCTGGTACTGGCCCTGCAGTAGTCTCCTGTCATGGTGCTTTACCAGGACCCATACCATGAATTTGGACTCCTGGATGCCCCAGCGCTGCACTCTAAAGCGAGTGCCTTGTCCCACTCCAGCCATTCTGCCTGCAGGGAGATGCTACAACCAGTTATGAGCCGTATTTGCACCTCCTCGGTTTAAGTAGGGCCAGATTCCCACATTTTTCCATAATTGGCCAGTTTTCAAAAAGGCTAAGCTATGGGCACACCTGCTTACTTCAGGTTGGCACTGCTTAAAGAGGTGTACCTGTGGGCATATTGTATTGGCTTCCCTACACATTGCTTACAATTCCTAAGTTGACCTGTGCTGCGGTTAGCAGTGCTTATTGGTTATCTAGCATTTTATTTGCCTTTTGTCAATGATGTCTTATTCATTACAGGTTATATATGTGTCTGGTATCCATCATTCATGTGTACATACACTGTATGGGGTCCTGGGGACTTCATATCTTTATTACAGTGGCATCTCAACTCTATGTTTACTGCAGTACTCCAATTTACATATTTATGATCTGTGGCAGGTTATAGCACATTACACTGTACATAGATTCAGTTCACATATTTGGTTTGATTTCCCTGTTTTGAGGATTAGTTTGCTGATTCCTCCTTTATATGTATTGCTATCATGGTGTAGTGGTTTACTACTATGACTGTGATGTACAGAATCCTGAGTTCTAACCTTGCAGAGGCTGGTCATTTTGTAGCTGGCCAGAACACGAGCTGTTGGGTACAGAGCGATTAAGGCACTTTAAAGCAGTTGTGAGTAGGTGTGCATGGGTTAGTGCGGAGCTAGGCAATGCTAACCTCTGGTTACAGTTTCTTACACTCAGCCTCTGCATTTCTTCACCAGTGTGATACTCGCATATCGGTGCCCAAACAGGCTTACACCCGCTTGCTCCTGCACTTGCAAATGCTGCATTTGGTGTTTGCATCTGACACTCATACCCCTGGGTGGGGGTAAGGACTATGATAATACCTTCTGATGCCTATTACATCGGCTTACATGCCTACAGTGGGGTGTTGCAACCATGTTTTTGTAGGTGTTGTGTAGTGGGTTATGCAACAACACATATGGTCATACTGTACTTAGCCATTTAAACTGGACTGTGCTATGGTGGGACCCATATCGGGAATGGCTGCTCATTAGGAGTAAACATGCTGGTCGACTGTACGGAATCCACGGCCTGTCCAGAGTTTGCTTCATACTATTGGTGTGTTCGTCTTACAATCTGCACCTGTCTGGCAAATACCTGGGAACTGACATCATTAAATACAGACAAGTAATTGGGTTTAGGACCCCACATCCTTCAGCCGAGTCATGCTAATGCATACCTATTATTCTATCAGCTTTCTAAGGTTGGAAGTGGAATATGTGCTTTCTGTTTCTAGACCTCTCAAACAAGTGAGGACAAATTTCAACTGAATCAGGGACAAGTCAAGAAAAACTCAGGGACAATCAGGGACACTTTTAAAATATTAGTGCTATTAACTTGAAACACTGACAGAATCAGAACATGTGAATTAATACACATTTTCTGAAGTAAACGATGTTTATAACTCTTAATTATTGTCATTATTCATTAAGTGTAATTCACCACCTTTCCTCCAAAAGTCACTAGTTTTAGGAGGGATTAAGAGGGTCAGACTGAAAATTTGAGTCAAAATTAGGGACAGTTGAGAGCTATGCCCTATTTGTTCCCCCAATGGTTTATGTCCTGTCCAGTGGATTTGCTCTTAGGGGTTGGGAGGTATGGGCATAAGCTCTGCCCATTTTGGAATATTAATTACATCCCCAGGGCGGTCCTAATACAACTGTGCCAGCCAACACCTTGCATACCCATAGTTCCCCCACCTGCCCCTCCTCTACAGCACTCATCCTTACTGTGGGTGCAGGTGGAGTCTAACCACACCACTACACACTGCCCACTCTACGCGTGTCAGGACCCATGTCGTACGTTGTGTCGACCCATGGGTTATCAGGCTTGCACAACCTACTGGTCCATGTATGTCTACAGCCTGGTTTGATGACTCATGACAGGAAGTGACTCCAATGATCACTAAGTTTTGGGATGTGCCACAAGGGACATTGCTGTCTTTGTTTCAAGATTAGACCTGGCAGGTCTCTCCCACTGGTAGTGTCCTGCCTGTGGTCTGGGAAGCAGTGCTGTGTTTACTTTTATTGTGTGTCTGTATGTTTTACCGATCTAGCTGGGGGGGTGGGTTGATGCTACGTGTTACACGTTTGTTGATTGGACCCCTCACCCCCATATGCATGGCCTGTCACCATATGTAATTCATAACTGCTGTATCATATCCTAGCTATATACATGTGTATATGTACACACACACACACACACACACACCCACGCATATATATATATATATATATATATATATATATATATATATATATATATATATATATATATATATATATATATATATATATATATCTGTATATGTATGCATACATGTATATATTTATATATTGCTGTCTATATATATCTAACGACATGTGGGTGTATGGGTGTCTGCATATGTATATATCTATATGTGGGTCTGTATATTTATTCTGTCTCTGTAAGTATACATTTGTACTACGGAGAGGGAGAGGTATATCTCCATGTAGCTATGGGTAGATATACACACACATACCTCTACATATATACATCTACATCTGATTATTCTGTTCCTTGCCATGTAGATTACACTTTGCTGCAGTGGGACTCGTAGCAGGTGTGCCTGCTCATTGGGTGACGCCTCTGCCCAATGAACACTTTTGCTTACATCCCTGGGGCTGTCCATATAGACCCACATCCGCCAACACCTGCACACCTAGACCCATAACTAGCTACCCATAGTTCCCCCACCCGCACCTCCTCTACAGCACCCATCCTTACTCTGGGTGCTGGTCGGGTCTGAACACACCACTACACGCTGCCCACTCTCCACTTCATGGGACCCATGTCATACATTGTCTTGACCGATGGGTCATCAGGCTTTCCACCCTTGTATTCTGGGTATGTGCACACCCTGGCCAAAACGCTCGACGTATCACCTTCCTTTGGTTATATGTCAATTTTTGGGACGCTCCTGTCTGTGTTCCAAGATTAGATTTCATGGGTGCACTGTGAACCCCCCCCCCCCGGTTGTATCCTGTCTGTGGACTGGGGAGCAGTGGACTGTTTACATTGTTTGTGGATTTGTATGTATGTTTCCTCTGTCCGGCTGGGGGGAGGGGGTCATGCTACGTGTTACTTGTTTATTGCTTGGGTCCCTCACTTTCATTGGCATAGCCTGTGAACATATGTCATTCTTGTGTGCTGTTTCCTATCATAGCTGTATATCTGTGTATATGTATGCATGCACACACACACACACACACACACACACACACACACACACACACACACACACACATGCATATATATCTAATATATATCTATGTGTGTGTATATATATATATATATATATATATATATATATATATATATATATATATATATATATATATCTATATATATATATATATATATATATATATATATATATATATATATATATATATATATATATATATGTATATATACACATGTCTGTAGGGCAATGCATACCACCGCACAAACACACTTAAACACTCTTACTGGTGCTTATTTATGCTTAAACCTACTTACTACTGCCTTATTCATTATGACACTGACACTTCTCTCCAGTTCACTTTTAATTGTTATTATGCAGGTTATACAGCAGACAGATGTCGAAATATGTTCATATACAGATTACCAGTGGAAAATGGTATGTGCTACAGTGGGATTCAGAACGGGAATATCTGTTCATTAGCTGGATGCTCTAACCAATACACTGTTGCTCGTTGCATATATACCCATATACCCATGACTCCTAGATCCCCAAACACCCACCCCAACAATACACTAACACAGCAGTCATCCATTCTCCAGTTGGATACACGGTGTATACACACCACTACACATTGGCCACTCCCTACTCCTGTAGACCCATCCCATGGTCGACTCACTCCACGTATCCTCAGACATCCCAAACTTTTAATCCACAAACATTGGTGAAATGAGTGACCAATAGGACACTATTCGCAATTTTTGGGTTGTCCCACCTGGGACACACATGTCTTTATTTCAAGATTAGACTCTATACTTCATTACATCATTACACCCGTTAACATGACACTACAATAAATTAATAGGTATGACTATGTGGTAACGCACACGTTACACATGAGAGCTAATAATGTATGAGTTCGGCTAAATTATTTTACAAATACAACTGGTGTAGTGATTGGTGTTGACGTAGCAGGCAGATCACAGGAATGATTCCATGTGTGAGAAAGTCCTCACATTTGATTTTTTGATGACAGCACTGACTTTGGACATTGTACACACTTCTGCATTTTAGCAGTTTCGTCCCTTCCCTCTTATGCACAACCTATTATTCTATCTAGTATCGAGGCTTGTAGGGGCACTTTCATGTTATTTATGTCTGCAAAAGGAATGAATGTGTTACAGGGAATGTACTTCTACATATAGATGTATGCATGTGTGTATGCATATATACTTATAACGAACTCACTGACCTCCATGAGGCAGTCCAATTAGAACCAGGCCATCCAATCCTGACACGCCTGGATCCATAATTTCATACCCATAGTTTCTCCACCCCACCCGAGTTTGACATACACACAAACCATCCATTTTCCGGTTGCTATCACAGCCATGACACACCTCCACACATTGCCCTCTCCCCAGCTTTAGGGGACCTACACATATGTTGTCCCAACCCATGTATTATCAGGCTCTCCCACCATTTAGTCCTTGAACATACCTGCCCTTGCTTGTGTAATGGTCGGAAGTCCAACCATCCTAGCAATTTTTGGGTAGTCCCACCGGGGACTACCCTGTGATTGCTTATAAAGTAGACTTAACAGATCGGCAATGTTACTCCCACTGGTCATATCCTGCCTGTGGTGTGAGTAGCAGTGCTCTGCTCACCCCTGCCCAGCTGGGTATGACATACACTGACAGCACTAAATAATACTGGAGTTGCTGTTGATTCTCTTCTCATTCTTTTTGTATGTTTTATTGTTACAACGTTCATTCTTCATATATATATATATATATATATATATATATATATATATCTGTACATACACATGCACATACATCTACATAATTATATACATTTCCTATGCTGGGCACTGCTTACACCCACGCAAGCACATTCAGACTTGCTTACTGGTACTTATATATGTTTATTACTGCTTATTTGTGCTTATACCTGCTTACTAGTGCCTTGTTCATTATGACACTACCATTTTGATTGAATGACATTAGTTAAACATTTCATGTGGTACTCCAGTTCACATTTACATGTTATTATGTAGGTTATACAGCAAAACGACATTCCAGATGGAAAATTATATGTGCTATAGTTGGGCTCAAACCATGCATGTCTGTTCGTTAGGCGGATGCTCTAACCACTACACTATTGACGTTAGTGTTGATTTTGCATGTTTTTCTCTATTTGGATGATTTTGATGTGTAAGCTACGCTAAGCAGGGGGCTGCGACATGCAAACACACTGTGCTTCACTTACACTTTCAATATTGAAGCAATACAAATGTAAAATAGGGACATGGGGAATCTAATTGTGAAAGTTCTAGGGATGGGGCTCAACATTTTGCTACATGCTTGTGTGTTTACTACTTTGATTTTATTTCAGTGTTCGTGGCCACTCTTGTATGCTTAGCATACATTTCAGTGTCCACGGACACTGAATTAATTGCTTACTATTAAAGACGGGCTCTAATAGTAAGCATAGTAGGTTGTGCAACTGTGCGGGCATGTTTCTGCCTCCGTAGAGCACTTAAACACGCCCCCTGCACTTGCACACATTTCCTGTGCACGTCAAGGGTGCGGCAGCATGCCCTCATAAATATTCATATGGCACTGCTGCACCATCTGTAATGAGGATGCTCAGCGCAAGGGTAAAACCATCCTTGCGCCGAGCTTCATGAATCCCAGGGCCTATTTCATTGGGAAGTATAAAATAATTTTTGAACTGACAGAGGCATTACAAAAAGACTGAATGTCAGCTAGCTGGACTTTTTTACCATGCACTGAAAATAACTATGATCTATTTGCCTGTAATTTTCAAGAGCATTTAGCAGTTAACTCTAGATGGGAGGCTGCCTCCTTTTCATCTATCAAAAGTTTCTTCACAGCTGTCTGTCCATAAAAACCACTAAACATCCCAAACAGAGATCAAAGTATGACTGACCTGTACTCCTATACTGAATGTTTAATGAGCAGTCACATCACTTATAAAACCTGTAGAGAGGCATCCTTGAATTGGACAACACTGGGAATTATTCAGTTAATAATGTCTTTCAAGACAAATTCCTCCATGCCTGCTTTTGGTAAAAAACATTTCTAACTGTGTTAAGGTTTTGAATCCAGACACCATTCTTCACAGCAAAGTTGCTTAGATGTTTATTTTAATTTAATATTTATTAATTGGGAAAGTCTGACTTGGAAGAAAGTCAATTTTCCTCAGAGGCCCAGAGAGAAACACTGCAGATGTATATCTTTGTAATGTGGGAGGAAACTGGAGTACTCAGAGGAAACCCACATGAATGCAGGGAGGACATGCAGACTCCATACAGAAGGCACTTCAGCCAAGAATCGAGCTAGAGAACCTCTTGCTGTGAGGTGACAATGCTATCGCTGCACCACTGCGCCATCCTTCTATAGATAAGTAGAAAGTTCCAGACCAAATCAGATAATATAACATTTGACAGAAAGAAAACTTTTAAGGCGTATTACTCTCTACTAGTGTTTATATAAGTATAGGGTTGGGAATGGGTGGGTGTGGGGAGTGAAATAGTATTATTTTTGGTTTACCTTCATGTGTGCATTTTGCACACGGGCGAACAGCAAATGTTCGAAAGGACATTTGCAAAGTTTGCAAACGTCAAACGCAAAAAAGTTCAAATGTGCAATGAGCAATTGCACAGTGGCATCTTTATAAGCAAAAACATATTCCCCAGAGTCTCAAAAGCCTGCAGGGAGTGCAAGATGAGTGCAGTAGCTCATGCAGGCAATATGTCTACCTGCGATCCAGGAACAGCCGGCAGGGGTGTGCACGAGAGCTCCAGCACTAATCTTGCACAGACTAAGCCCTGGTATGCAAATCACCTCAATTGCTGAAGAAATCCCTACAAATGAGGTAATATTACAATCCAGGCAGCTTGCAATAGTCCATGCAAGACAAGTGCAATCTGCAGAAATGTACTCAGTTAGTAACCAAGTACATTTCTTCAAATTCCAAAATGGAGCTATGACAGCTCCAAATAAAGGCTGCATGTTATTGAGGAAGCATGCCAATGGCCAAGTAGGAGGCTATTAGCATTGCAAACTGTTTAAAAAATAAATAAAACAAGTTTTATTTTTTTTTTCGCCAATCTCGACTGTTTAAGCATAGGGCAGTGGCGTGCAAATGGGATCGGGGAAAAATAAGAAAATAAGCTGAAAATGAGCATTCTAACAAAATTTAGTATTTTGACATGCAAGTCAATGGCAGGCAAAAGACAACATGGCCAGTGAGTAGTGGTTGTAAGGGGGGAGGCTCAGTGTGGGACATGTAACTATGCATTAGCAGGCAATCCTATGCAAATGAGGGAAAGGTTAGTGAATCCCAAATTTTCCCAGGGTGTGAGTCACGTCCCAAGAGTGTAAGAGTATAAATAGCTGGGTGCAAGACTAGGATATAGGTGACATCATGGGGGTGTGTGTCAGGCATACTGTAAGTGGACTGGAGACTTGTGGCTCGGGATTGCTCCTTGGTTAGCACAGCTAAGCTAGGCGTATGTCTAAACCTGCCTAGCACACTTTACAAAGTGTAAGCGGGTGTGCGCGCTGTGCACCAGGTTTTACAAGAAGAAAAAGGAAGCCAAAACCAGGAAAAAGCAGCTCTGTGCACATATGAGCACTCTGTTTGCACAGCGCGCACACAGGCTTAATCAGGGAGGCAATTGGAAGGGAAAACAGCAGTAGGAAGGTAATCAAGGAGAACTAGCTTAGCTGACAGGTGAAATGTGTCAGAATCAGCCAGTTACACAGGCAGCAGACCAGCCCAGCCCAGCACACCACTATAAACTATGCAAACACCTTTCCCCCTTGTTTTTCCTAAAAAATCTGCACCACCAGTGTATACAGACGGGGAAATTTTACAAAATGAAAACAAGAGAAAAAAGTTTAGGGGCTGCTTTTGCTATCATAAACCAGCACGTGCAAGAGGCTGAGGGTGGTGAGGATGTGAATGCTGCTGAGTAACCCACTGTGAGGAGACGGGGAAGAGTGTACAGACCCAGGGTAACCTACCAATGGCTACATGAGCTGGAGATAGTGGAGCATTATAGGGTGGACAGGGACCTCCTACAGCAAAGTGTTGAGCTGTGCCAGCCACACCTCACTCAAACTAACAGAGGGGAACCCATCCCAATAGATACCAAGGTATGTGTAGGCCTAAGAATGCTAGCTACAGGTACCTTCCAAAGGCCAACTGGGGATATGATGGGTATTTCACAGGCATCAGCATCCAGGGTACTCCACCAGTTCCTGGATGCCATGTCAGCACATTGGTGAGCATGTATATTTCCCCATCTCCTGTGAGGCATTGGCCAGCAATATGCATCTCTTCCATCAAATAGCAGAATACCCTGAGGTAGTGGGTGCAACAGATTGCCTGCACATACACGTTAAAGCACCATCAGGTGAGTGGGGTAGGGTCCACATCAACTGCAAGAGCTTCCCCTCTATCAACTACCAGGTTGTGTGTGATGCCCAGGGCATAATAATGAATGTGTGTGCTGGCTGCCCTGGAAGCTACTACGATTCTCACATCTGGCATCTGATGCAGCTGTACCAGACATTTGTCAATGGGGACATCCCACACAGTCACCTAGTGGGGGATGCTGGATACGCACGGGAGCCATGGCTGATGACACCCATCAGAAATGCACACACACCTGAACAAGAACTCCATAATGACGCACATGCACAAACACGAATCATAACAGAGCGTATGTTTGGGATGCTCAAGTCACAATTCCGGTGCCTGGACACATCTGGTGGAGCCTTGCAGTACTCACCAACTACATGTACCCAAATTTACCTTGTATGTGCCATTCTACACAATATGATCCTGCAGAAACAGCTGCAGCAGGAACAGCATGGGGCAGGGCCACACAGCCCCCCACCAGTGCCAAGGCCTGCACAGGCACAGAGTGACTCAGAGGAGGAACAATTTGAGCCTGCCCCAGTAGGCAGAAGGAGGCATGCCCAGTATGCCCTGGCCTTGGCAAAGAGGCAATGCATAGCACATGCACTGACACAGTAGGGACCCAGGGAATGACACCTCTCTCCAACTCGCACATACAGTAAAAGGGATGTCAAACATGACACTACCTGTGCTCAACCATGTATAGGGAGTGTACTATGTGCATCCGACATAGGCAGACCTGCATCACCACCCACAATACTGAACACCCACAAGGTAAGTGACTCACACATGCCAGTCAGGAGGGGGGCACATACCCAACAACAGTCACAGCAAGCAGAATAGGTGTAGACAAACACAAACAAATGCTGTACTATGGCCTCTGAATGAGCCCCATGGGTAACCCCTACCCAGCCCTACACAGACAGGCTACAGCAGGCCAGCCAGTTGGATGTAAGTTGTAAAAGCTAGGAAGTCAGAAACTAATATGTAGGTAGTGACAGCTATGATCTGTAGTACACTGAATATGCCTCTAGCCAGCATGATAGGTAAGACTACAGACTGAAATGGTGTACCTGACATCCCAGTACAGTCCTAGCAACTGTGTAAAAGTGTATGGTGTGCCCCACCATCCTATGTACACGTATAGTAACAGTCAGGTGTGCCCCCTCCACGTCTGTGTAGAAATGTAGAAACAGTTTGGTGCCCACCCCCGCTATGTAGAAATGTAGCAACAGTCAATGCCAAATGACTGTTGGATACTCTGCAGACACAGCATGCCTGTTGGAGCACAACACAAAGGTCAGCACTGCAGTACAAACCACCTGGACTTGATCTACACATGCAATATAGATGGCCATACTGGGCATCCTCACACACTTAAACCTAAGAAGGCCATGTCAGCAAACAACAGTGGACCAGACATATCTGGCAGTTGCAGTTCTCAGTGCAGACACATGTCAGTATGCATCACTCCTGCCTTGCACACACAGTGGATAGGAATACAGACATATATGTAAGTACAACACACTATAATAAGCCAATGGTAGACAGACATAGATGTGTTGAAGATGGTGACCGTGACAAGAAGCCATCTGGGCCTGTCCCACCCAGCACACAGCCAAAGAGCCCCAAACACATGAGGTGCAGGTGTCACTCACTGCAGATACTAGCCACCAGTATCTGTCAGCATGACGGCGTGTTGAACGTGCCAGCTGTGCAACATGACTGTACAAGGAAGTTGTCACTTAGTAGCTGTATACATGTACCTGTGGCTTATAACCCCATGTGTGCCCATATGTGGCATGTCAACCACTACATGAATGGGTTACGGCCCATGCACACACCGCCCTCCCCATAGCATTATCTTGACAAGCCTGCTGAGTTCATCCAATGTGAAATACACCTTTGGGGGAGCTGTAGCTCAGTAATCCCCATGGTGTGTCCCATAACTGTGTACTGCTGTACTGATAAACTAGTTAGGTGGTAGTCCTAACCCCAGACTTGGCAACTGTGTGTGTGTGTGTGTGTGTGTGTGTTGGTCTTTGCCTGTGTAGAGAGAAATGCTTTCTAGGCTACTCACACTCAGTAGAGTTCATATACACAACATTCTGTGGATGTTTATATAGTACTGAGGTCTGTGTAGTGATGGTGAATGTCAGCATTGTGTGTATTGTTAATATGTACTTTAGCCTGTGTACAGACTGTGGTAGATGTCGTTGTCCTAGCTCTCCTTCTATCAGCTGGTACATGTTGCCCCACTGTATGGTACCATTTTGCCATACATGTTTGTAGGGCCATACACACACATGTCCCATACCACAGACAGCCATCAGACCAAACTGTCTAGCAGCCCAGTATATGTAGGAACATTCTGTGACTGGCACATATGAGGATGGTGTAGAACAGATAGTCCATATACTGTAAGATTATGCTTACTTACCATATGTGGCTGTGGCTGTGTTCACATTGGTTGTGGTTATGCACTGTCACACAGGTGTATCTTTCCCTGTGCTGTGACATGGCTGTTGAGCCTGCTATATATGCAGGTACATGTGCATTCCCCCATACGAGATGTAGGCCAGTTTTGCGCCAGTCTGCCTGTAGCCTGCACAGTGCATTGTTACATGCCTAGCAGCTTAGTGTACTTAACCAGTGGGATGTCATATGCAGATATTTGACAGATGTACTGCTGCTGGGCCTCCCTTAAATGTTATGTATGTCAGACAGAGCAGTGGGATGTTGTACAGATGTATGTCAATATCTAGTGGGTAGTATGTGTCCATGGCACCCTTGTACCAGCAGTCATTATGTGTCAGGCCAGACAGGAGTGTGTGAATCCAACAGCTATGGTGCCAAATGTATACCAGTCGTTATGTGCTATATCCATCTACATGGCTGTCTACATCCATATTGTCAGGCTTCGTACACATGTGGTGCACTAAGGGAATATGTGTATACCTCTGGACTGTACAGGGTGTGTCCGAATTTCCATATATAGTGGCCAATATCTCTGCTGCACTCCACAGGGGCATTACATGCTAGCAGCGGTACTTTACAATGATTTCCTTAAGATGTCTGTCAGTAGCCAATGGCACACATGTTATAAGCGAATTTCAGCATCCACACACACCATGTCTGTGAAGACAATCCCAATGACAGTAGCAACAGTCTAGTAATATACCTGCTATACATACCTGACATCCCCTTTCACTATGACATTGGGACTATAGGGGCTGGGGTACAGCTATACTCCATGTCTAGGACATACTCCATGTCTAGGACATATGGTGGATATATATGTACATATACCTATCCAGATAGCCATATATATATATATATATATATATATATATATATATATATATATATATATATATATATATATATATATATAAAATCTGTAACTGTTGCAAATTGTTTGTGTAGGCTGTGATAGCCGATTTATAGCATTTATAAGTGTTTACTGTATCTGTTTCTGCTTGTTTTCTGAAAAACAAAACAAAAAATATCTCTTGTTTTCCCGCCTTACTAAGCTAGAATAGTCCAGTTTCAGAGCTTGCTGATCCCTGGGCTTTGTTTGCAGTTCCTGTTACTGAATCTTTACCTAATTTGGAACAGAGGAAGTTCCCTTGCTTACCAGTGGGAGTGGGAAGCATTGAGCTGCCTGTTGGTCCAGTTTTGTGAGGTTTCAGCCAGCAACTTGTAGTTTATTGGTCGTTTTGGGCCAGTTCCTAGCTTCTTTCAGCCCCTGATATAAAAAACGCTAAACGCGCGTTTGCGCGGTTTAGCGCGGAGCTGCTACCGTTGCACACTAGGGCAGCGCCGGTTAAGCAGATTTAAACTATTTGGGCTACCTAAATTCCACTCTTCAAATTTTCCCTTAAAGCTACCTTCCTCGAACTATACTACTGATTTAATCAGCGTATACTATAACTAAAAAGATCATCTCTACTTGACTCCAAGTAGACTATTCTCTATCTGTTAAGCCTAGCACTTGCTCCTACAGTATTTATTACCTTGATACGGTGCTCTTGTCATAGATAGTACCCCAAAAAGGCAAACCCCATTTCTCAGTCATCCACGTCCCCGGAATCTTCTTTAAAGTTTTTTTTTGTCTATTCCTTCTAGCATGTCGAGGGATCAGTTGCTAGTGTCCTCTCCTGCTCAGCTGGTGAACCTGGGAATATTGAGGCAATGTTACAATTGCCTCATGTACACAGACAACCCTCTCCTCCTCCCACAAAACACAAATACATGTGAGAGATGCAACTATACAGCCAAACTGGAAGCTGAGCTCTCTCAACATAGGACTGGCAAGACCAGTCAGGAGGAGAAGGTTACCACACACACTATAGACCCAGTCTCACATAGTACCATCACAACCTCAAATCATACACATAAACACACAAAGACATACTCGAGGCTCTGATCAAAAATCTACCAAAACAGCAGAGGCCACCAAAGCAGACACCCAAACAACCACCACCTCAGAACACATCACCTGCAACACATAGACCTCACAGTCAGAGTGTCAAACAGTCACAGCCCTTAAGGCCAAACAAAATGCCAGACACACTAGTCATTGGTGACTCCATAGTCAGACACACTGACGTCCCGCTCACCAGACTGAGTAAGGAGAAGGTCACAGTAAGCTGCCTGTCGGCTAGAATCCGCCACATAACGCAAGCACTCAGGTCACTCAACAGCAGGTACAAATACGACTCAGTCATTGTCCACGCTGGTGTAAACGACCTGAGACCTCCTTGGACTACATGAAAAGAGACATCGAGGAGCTCTCTGATTATGTAGCCCAGGCAGGTATGACCCTGACCTTGAGCAGTATCCTACCTTCACCAAGAATGATGCCACAATACAGAGATAAGATGATCAGCTTTAACAATTGGCTTAAACACTGGTGTCATTCAAAGGGGATCCAGTGTCTGTCTGCCTGTGATGACTTGCTGGACAAGCCACGCTGCTTCGCAAGGGACGGCTTGCACCTGTCACCCCTGGGATTCCGGATATTGGCAAAGGCTCTTGCCACCCCAGTAGTGCCTTTTTTAGGCAAGGCTCAAATTCTAAACCTACCACCCTAGAACACAAAAAAGGAAAAAAACTAAGGGTAATGCTGCTCAATGCCAGAAGTCTGAATCTCAAAATGCACGCACTCGAGGCCCTTCTCAGTATGGAGAATATCGATGTCTGTGCTGTGACAGAAACCTGGTTCAAGGCTCCTGAGAGCACCCCAGCACTATCAGGTTTTACCTCATATCATGCGTTCCGCACCCAAAATCCGGACAATACCAAGAAAGGAGGGGGTGTATCCATATTCATCAAGGACTCCCACACCTCAAGACTGGTTGCAACGCACGATGCATCGGAAACCATCCAGGTGCAATTAACCATAGGCAAGACTGCTCTGCAAATTGTAGCATGTTACAGGCCACCCTCACAAACTCAGGAACCTCACATGGCCTTCCTGAAAACACTAGAGGGGATAAATGTATCACCAAACACCATCATACTAGGTGACTTCAACTACCCTAATATAGACTGGGAACACTACTCAAGCCCAAACACCCTAGCCCAAAAGTTCCTGGAATTCATAAACTCAAATGCCATGGAACAACTAGTTACCATCCCCACAAGAGGAGATAACATACTTGACCTCATCATCACGAACATGGGAGCACAATGTTCAACACCGGAAGTATACCCCTCACTGGTGAGATCAGATCACAAACTAATCTCGCTGGAGGTCCTCATCCCACCCCCACCTGAAATAAAAAAGACCACAGTAAAGAACTTCTCGAAAGCCGACTTCACACTTCTAAAGACTAGTGTGGTCTCCTTTAAGGCCCCGAGCGCGGAAAACAGTACACATGCTGCTGAATCACTTACAAATGCCTTCTACCAGCACCTGCAGGACTGCATGGATAAGGCAATCCCAAGCAAAACAAAGACTCTCTGTACCAAAGGCAAGCGTCCAGTCTGGTGGACCCCAGCCATAAACAAACTCTACAACAAAAGGAGGAAGCTACTACAAGATAGAGCAAAATCCTTAAAAGGTAAGACACCCTTGATCACTATAAGTAATAAACTAAGAGCTCTCATAAAATCACCCAAAGCAAATTTTGAGAGAAAAATAGCTAAAGACTCAAAAGACAATCATAAGGCCTTCTTTAGCTATGTTAGAAACCTGGGAGGAAACTCCCAGATATGCTCAGAACTAGTTCAAAATGATGTGAAGATTACTGATCCTACGGACATTGCCAACATACTGGCTGACAGGTTCAGTGCAAACTTCTCCCCCCCCCCAAAAGGAGAGATATCTATACCAAATGATTGCAGCCCCCCAAACATCTCCAACGCCCAAGTGAGAACTGCTCTCTCCAAAGCAAAAAACACAGCATCCATGGGACCTGATGGTGTCCCCGGCTGTGTGCTCCACGAACTCAATGAGGAATTAAACCCACAGCTAGGACAGCTGTTTAATCAGAGCCTTACCTCTGGATACGTACCCAGGAGTGGCGCACTGCAACTGTGGTCCCACTTCACAAAGGCGGTGCCTCCACCGACCCTGGAAATTACCGCCCATTAGCTTGACAAGCCTTATCTGCAAAGCCATGGAGAGGATCATAATGGACCTCATAAATAAAGACATAGGGAATTTGCAGACTTTGGATCCAACCCAGTTTGGCTTTGTCAAAGGCAGATCATGCCTTTTAAACTTGGTTGACTTTTTTGAAACAGTCACCAAAGCCATTGATGAGGGAAAGGCAGTCCATACAGCCTACCTCGATCTGGCGAAGGCCTTCGATACAATACCCCACTCGGGTATCATTGAAAAACTCATCAGCTTAAATATTAACCCATACATCACAAGATGGGTTGCAAACTGGCTGAGTGACAGAACCCACAGGGTCAGAGTTGCTGGCGCCATGTCAGACTCAAAGCCTGTCACAAGTGGTGTCCCACAGGGCTGTCCTAGGCCCACTCTTGTTTGGCATCTACTTCTCCAAAGTACAAGCAAACACAGGAGGGTTATGGCTGACAAAGTTTGCAGATGACTGCAAACTGGGCGCCATAGTAGAAAACACATCTGACACAGATATCCTTCAGAAGGGTCTCACAGAAACGGATAACTGGTGCCAGAGCCATGGCCTAAAGTTAAATGCCAAAAAATGCATAGTCATACCCTTTGGGAAAAACAAGGTTACCCCTAGCTACCAAATAGGTGGCAATCCACTGAGCACAGAAGAAGTTATCAGGGACCTGGGGACCCAGGTTGATAGTAGTCTGTCATTCGACACCCATGTAGCTAAAGTAGTTAGGAAGACCTTCTACACTGCCCACCTTATCATGAAGGGATTCTCATCTAGATCAAGGGAGGTCATTGTCACCCTCTACTTATCACTCATCAGACCAATGATTGAGTACAATGCCCCATTCGGAATGTATCTGACCCGACACTTGCAGCAGCTGGAGAGGCCACAAAAGTTCCTCACCAAAAGGATAAAGGGTCTCAAAAATCTGTCCTATGCTGCCCGACTGAAAGAACTCCAGCTCTATTCAGTTGCTTACCGCTTGCTCAGAGGTGACCTTTGCCTAACATACAAGGCCATGTCAAACCCAGATTTGATGAATATGCTTCACCTCAAAAAATCTAGATCCATCAGAGCCACAAGGGCGGGAGACTTAAACCTCGACACGGCTATTAATAGGACGTGCTGGAGGGATAGATTCATCACCCAAAGACTCCCTATGCTGTGGAACAAAATCCCGGTATATGTGAGGCAGAGCACCTCGCTGGCCTTGTTCAAGAGAAATCTTGACCAATGGATGGGAGATCGCAGATATACCCCAGGGATTACCTCAGTGTCACTGCTCGACAGAGGCACAGCAAAATAATGGGTATAGTTCCCCATACTAAAGGGGTGGCGTAAGCCACAAAACTATGGGCTAGGCTTGTAAATGCCCTTGGGCAGATAGTCTAGTATGAACCTATGAACCTATATATATATATATATATATATATATATATATATATATATATATATATAAAATGACACGTGTACTACATTGAATTACCACCATCATGGCAACCATCCACTATAAATCCCTAAAGCATGTGGCAGTGGTCCCTCTACATTTCCTGTGTGATGGACATCCGTCCTGTGTGTGGGCATCAGTGATACAGGCAGCAGGTAGCAATACCTCTTACAGGAAAACTTGTGCACTCAGAGTGGACACATATTTGTAGGAGGTTCAGGAACTACAGACAGACTGTGGGTAGAGTTGTGTAATGCTTTGCATAGTACTGGTGTTACAGGGTGTGTGTGTGTACATACTAGTGTACCTTGGAATGCAGTCTGTCTGCATAGCTCACTACTGTGGGCCTGACCTGTTGCTCGGCTGAGGTATGCCTATCATGTGTTGTCCGTCCACCACACAAGCCCTGTGTCAGATATGACACTGGCAGTGTGTGTGTGTTGCGTGCTACCAGTACATGGCTACATCTATGTCTATATCTAACCTCAATTCCCTGACTAAGGGTATGTTGCAGACTATCCTGTAATACCAGCACCTTGCTTAGTGTATGGCAACAGTGTTCCACATATATGTTCCAGGCTTTGTCCCTCATCTACATACCAAGCTGTGCACATTTGTCATGCTGTTGGGGATTGTTCTGTAATGAGCTGTGAGTATATCACACTGCCATTAGTACACTGCTGCTGTATCCCCCGCACATACACTGGGGCTGGGGCCATATATGTGTGGGCATCACCTACACAACACATGTGCACCCTTATGCACTGCAGAGGCCAGTGTATGTAACAGTGGTATATGGTCTTGTATTATAGAGTCCAGGTGGGGAACACCATAAATGACCTAGGCCATTACAAATGTTGGGGTATCAGGGGTGAGCTGCCACAAGGTATGTGGATGTGCAGTACTGTATACTCCACCTATATTGCAATTACTTACATGACTTGGGGTACTGCAAGCCTACTGCCTCCTGCAATACAGACTCTTCTGTGCGTTATGCCTTGTTATGTTCCATGTACAACCCATATGATCACAAAACATCTTTATCTCCTACGGAGTTTGTACAGAGTATAGATAGAGGCTGCTGAACTACACACCTGCAGTACATACTGTTGATTGTGTGGTACCCAGTGGCCCAGTCTGTCAGCACTATTGTACATTCTGAAGGGCTTTGCTTGGACTGCAACAGTTGTGAACCTTTCCAGACTACTATTTAAGTGTAACTGTTTCACAGTTGCAGTACTCCATTTATATGGTTGTCAGTATTTGAACAGCTATATGATATGGCATATAGGACCGTTATGTTACACAATTAAAGGAGTCCCATTTCTGCAAACCTGTGTGTGGTGTCTTTCCTATGACCTTTCTATGGGTATATGTTGCAGGCAATGATTGACATTAGTATATTTAGCCCATATAGTGTCCAGTTGTTCAGGTGTTAACTGTAGGCATATTGGCTGTTCCATATTGTGTGCACCTCCTACATACATAGCTTACTGTACATATATCTGCATGTGTATGTGTAGTCACATGTAGATATATGTATATATCTATATCTATCTATATATATATATATATATATATATATATATATATATATATATATATATATATATATATATACATATATACATATATATATGTAAATGTATGTATATCTGTATCAGAATATATGTGTATGTGTATCTGCATCCTGGGGACGTTGACGGCGTCCGCATATTACATGTCCTGTGGGAGACAGACTGTACTTGGTAGTGTATTGCAGGGCGCAGGTGTTTGGCTGTGGGGAAATGCCTATTCGTACAAGACATATAGTGTGTGGGGCCTCTCAACCTCACTAATGGTGCATGTGGACATAGGTGTATTTTTTAATCTGCAATTGCTATCTACAGATGTATGGCTATATATACCTATATAGATATATTTATCTGCTAACAGATATATAGGTATATGTGCATAGATAGCGATATATATGTATATAGAGTTAGCAAAACAACATATATATTTGAATACATGTGTATCTATAGATATATGAGTATGTTGTATCTGTTAAGGTTGCACTATAGTTACACACTCAGACATCTAGATGTTGGTATACATTCTCTGCACTGTTGCATGACAGAACTGGCTGATATGTTTCTGAAACATTGCATGTCTGTGTACCTGTCATGGCTTAGTAGTAAATCAGTTTGTCTAGGATGTGCAGGGTCCTTGGTTTGAACCTTGCCAGAGTTGTTTAATTTGTTGCTGGCCAGAACACGGCCCGTTGGATAGTGGGTGATTAAAGCACCGTAAAGCAGTTGTAAGCAGGTTTGTGTGTTCTGCCCAGCAACAAAATAAACAGGTCCTGCAAAGCTCATAACCAGGACCCTGCACATCATACACAAAGTGATTTACCACTAAGCCATGGCAGATATGCATAATGATGATGTTTCCACATACGTATCATCCAGCCCAGATACACAACACTACAGGGAATGTATTACAGGGAATATATATATATATATATATATATATAAGCCAATACATACATAGATACATAGATATACAGCCATCAATATATATGTATATATCCACATGTCCACATATAGACAGCACTAGGAATGCATATATGTCAGCATATATATGGCTCACCTTTCAGAGGGAGAAATCCATGTGTCCGGAAGCTGGTAGGCCTAAACTATGTTCTCAACATTGTATAATCCTGCAATACATGCATAGAACGTGCAATGTGCGAATGTCAGTATGCATTTGCTCATTGCAGATTAGGTCATTTGGTTGCGGATGCCACTATAGTGGGGATGGGGAATAATTGCCTATCCCCACTGTAGTGCACACTATGAGTTTGTATATCACAGTAAAGGGGTTGTGGGGGGCCCAGCCTCCCAGAGGGGGGGTGCAGGGAGTCATGTCCCCTGCCATTATGATATGTATTCCAACTTGCAGTTCGAGTGTCAGCGAAGGTGCCTTTAGAACTACAGTTCTCTTAACTGTGGTGCAGTAAGAAATGATGGGTTAGTCCTTTCAGTTTGCAGAAAGGACCATTCCAAGGAATGATTGTCCCCCTGTTAAAGGTGAACACATATATATCAATATAGGCATATACGGACATACATATGTAGATGGAACTGGGAATGTAACCACAAAATATATGTCCACAAGCACCACTGATGGGTTTGAGAGACCCAAGCAACATACATCTGGCATGGATAGGTATCCCCTCAGCCAAATACGTCTGGCCTACAATACAATACCAACCTTAGCAGATCCCATAAGCAGGACCCTACACAACAAGGGCAGTACATGTTAACAGTACTCCATCTCACCTGTAAGATGTAAGGCTGGCATTACTAACATATCATGCAGTACAGTCAAGTGACATGTCATGCTTGGAGGAACCCCCTGGGCAGGTGCAGTAAGTTGCTGGGATCTCTCATACAATCCAATAGCCCTACACTTGACAATGGTTTCACCAATGTTGGCAAGGACATCCACAAACCCACCATGTCAGCTGGGAACTACCACCTGGTAGCCTGATGACTGTGGTCTGCCGGGACATGGAACATACCAACAATGAACCCATGGCCATTGTCACTGGTTATCTCAACACATGGGACCCCGCCAATGTTGGACTTGTCAAAGGTAGAGAATACAACCTGAACCTGGTATACCTCCTTAACCCAATCATGACAGGTGTAGATGAGGGTTAGGAGGTGTACAATGCCTATGTAGATCATAGCAGGCTTTTTGTACACCATCCTGCTTGCAGGAATGTGTGTAGTTGCTACAGGATCTACCTCCGTTCACAGAATATGTTTCCACCAGTACTGCTTGGCATATGCCAACATACCACAGGTGCCATCCCATGGGCATACAGTCCTTCACAGGTCATAGATGTGTCAATGCCTTCTTCCACACTGTTGATGTTTGCAGCACTACTGGGGTGGCTATTACTCACTGGGTGTGGCTGTTGTGGACACGACTGACATAATTGCAGTTTCTGTTGCATCTATCCTCCTACATAGCTGTCTGTAATACTGTACAATGTATGTAATCAGGTTGTTAGTTGTTGTCTACGCCATTCAAAGTAGTTGAGTGCCTCATGCCCTCCTAAGCATAGGGCTATGTCACCGGCATTGGCACACACATGTTACTTAGGTGAGGATCGCAGTAGAGTGGGGAGAGGGACATACATCCTGCTGTTAGCATTTTCAATGTCATCCACATTGCAGACTGCATATATAGCACTGTGTGGTAGTGCCTATCCTGTCTTGGTGGGATTACATGTGCAACAGATGTGTTACCTGCATGGGGACATACCTCCATGTGTACAGTCCTGTACCAGTACTGCATCCTAACCAAAGGCACTGTGTGTTGTACTCAGCCATGGCATGTGTACCACCCACTACACTTACTGGTGTCCACTGTAGAAGGCCTGCTGATACCACTACACCCATTAGCCATGTGGCACATGGGCAAACACAACACAATCTGAACAGATACTGGTGACAATACAACATTGTTAATTAAAGCTATGCTGCATCATGGCTGCACAGCTACACCTTCCAAGATATTAGCATTTCACTTTACTGCTGACAACATGCTACACATCATTCCATTGCTACACTGTTGTACAGTCACTCTGTGTATCAGAACCATGTTAGCCTGTCCCTACATTGATGTTGCGGATGTCAGGCAGTGGCACAGGTATCATCATATGCACAGGGTGTGTTGTTGGTTTGCCAGAGGCCTAGGCTGAGCCATACAATTGACAACATGTGTGTATGTGTGTGTGTGTGTGTGTGTGTGTGTGTGTGTGTGTGTGTGTGTGTGTTTGTGTGAGGGGGCTGAGTATTGTCATGGGCCACTGGTGATGTCGTGTGTGCAGGTATGTGGTTGCCCTAGGTTTGTTGTTTATGTGTGTGTATCTGCATGCACACAGTTCCTCCATGTAGCTGCCCTATACAGGGAATTGAGGGACAGCTGCAGACTGTACCTGGCAGGGTTTGCAGTTCACCATCTCCTGCCACGGACATGGGACCTGTGCCTGGCAGGGGTGCAACTGGCAGTATCAGGTACAGAGCCAGACTGAGTACTGTCCTCCAAGTTTGACAGACATCCACTGGATCCAGGTCCCTCCTGGGACTGGCCAGGCAATGTGCATGTGGTCTGCTATGACAGGTTGTGGGCAGCCCCCCACAGTGCTGGGGATGGTACTGCCACTAGAGGAGCGGCTGTGACTATTTGGGCATCTATGGTGACCTCCAGCTGCTGGTGTTGCTGGCATACATCCACATGGCCATCGCAACCATCCCACCCTGATCTGACACATGGACATGACATTTTGGATGAGTTCCAATGTCTCACCCCACCGTCTATCCATGACCTTGGTGTAATTATGGATGGCAACTGCTAGGCCATGAATGCTGTCAGTTACAGAGGTGTGATGAGCCCTCTGTGCCCATAGACCCTGCCTGATGTACCCGTTCCATTCATGCCTATGCCTCCATGACAGTCTGGAACATGCGTGTGGTTGAAATAAATGTTGCACGTCTGCCAGGGTCATGATGACCAGCAGTGCTCCTACGAGCACCCCTGCACATCTACCTATATGATACCCCACCAGACATCTGCTATGGCTGCTGTGTCCTGACACATGTGCCATAGAAACCACACTGTCCTGGCCCATGCCAACTGTAGGCTGTCCCTCAGCTAAGGCCAATGGTGATGAGGTGTGTAGAGGCAGTGTGACTGCATGCATGGATGATGTGGATACGTGTGGGTTGTCAATTGGTTGCCCAGCTGCAGCCCCTAATGACCCTTCCTGTGCCTCAACATACCTATCATCATAGTCACTGTCTGTATCAGTGACATCAGATTCCCTGTGGAGGGAACCCAGCCCCACCTCACCACCTGTAAGGGGAAAACAGGGAACAGACTGTAAGACCTGTACAACACCGCTAAACAGTAAACACACACACACACACACACACACACACACACACACACACACACACACACATGTGCAGACATGGCCACACACACAGACATACACACATGCAGTCGACATACATGGCAACCCATACACTACACCAGACAGTACCTACAGACAGCTCCCACAACCCCATAATACACACAATAGCAGGCGATAGTGCAGTACAGTATCACACACAGTACAGTATCACACACATACCTGTAATTACACACATGTCAGCATACAGGACATGTGGGGATGAACAGCATGCAGTGCAACTGTAGTCAATCCCCATTACCAGCATTATACATGGCTGTGATGCATGGCTTCTGTTTGTAGGTGATGGCTCTCTCCATGGAACCCACTGCACTCATGTCCACAGCATTGCTGTGCATCTGTTCAGCACCCTGGAATGTACTGTGCACCATACCTCACAGGCGTACACACCATTGCAGGATGTGTCTCTGTGTGTCAGGTGTGTTTCTGCTGCTGCTCACAGCCTCTCTGTGTTCCTGGATCACGTGTGGACACATGTGTTTAGTGACCGCTTGATGTGTATTTACATATGTCATCATCAGTGGTGCATGTATGAGTGGTAGATTACCATTAGACCAACCACAGAGACATTGTACTGTACCTATGGTGAGTGCAGAGACCATTATTGACCATGATTGGGCCCTGCCTGATGTTGCCTGTGGTACACATAGGTTCATAGGTGAGTACTGGTCTATTGGTCCTGGGGCCTACATAAGCCGAGCCACAGGGGTTCCTTGTCATGCACCACCCACTAATGTTATTCCCCTGTGCCTCTGTCAGGCTGTGGCGCACACATGCTACCCAGGGTTTATTCCACATTTCCCATCCAATTGCCAAGTGTTTCTGTCAAGAAGGCCAATGAGTAGCATTGCCTCACATGTATGGGTAGTCCATTCCAGAGTGTGGTGATTCCCCAGGACAGGGCCCTATCCCTCCAGTATGTTCTGTGTAATGTGTTGATTAGGTTTAGGACCCTGGAGCGTGTGTTAGCAGAGGGAGTGGGATGTTGTTATTTGTAGCATGTTCAACCGCTCTGTGTATGACATCGCTGTGTATGTTGGGCAGATGTCAGCTATGCCTGGGCAATGTGCACTGGAGTGTAGCCACAGTTGTCTGAGATGGACTGTGTATTGCATGTGTTTGAGGCTGGTAATCCCATTAGTGAGGTTTTTGCTGTGTCAGTGCACATGTACAGCATGCGTTATGGGTAGGTATGTTAGATGTGTACATGGCCTACACCTTAGCTGTGACATGCACAGTGAATTGCCAAGCATGACCTTAAACCATACTCACTGGCATCCAGCCGTTGCCTTGCTGGTATACCATAGGTACCTATATTGACATGGGATAGAGTTGATGTCAGTGGCCACAGCTGTGGCATTGCTACAGGTTACAGTACAATAACAGCTGAAGTCCACTACAGTTTATGCATTACTGCTTATTGGTACTACATAGCAACATACAACACATCTCACATATGCATGGTCTATCTGTACAGATGCATACACTACAGTAGTCTACTGATATGCCCGGGAACCTTACCTGCATGCTCAATGTGTGGTATGTTAGTATCACCCACCTCCATGACCATATAGGTCTGGAGCTCTTGCGGGCGGGCAGGTGCTACCAGGCTGATGAGAAACTCCTCCACTCTGGTGAGGGGGGATGGATGTTATGGCCCTCACCTGTTGCAAGGTGGTCACCCTGCAAGGCAGCGGCACAATGTCATACATGCCAGAGCAGGTCACTACAATGGTAGTGGCCCTGCTCATAAGTTTGGCTGTGCAATCCCACCTCATTCACCTTGCGGACCACATCAGTCCACATGGCTGTTCTCTTCTGCTGGTCCATGCTTGTCCAT
Source organism: Protopterus annectens (assembly GCF_019279795.1). Classification (NCBI taxonomy): domain Eukaryota; kingdom Metazoa; phylum Chordata; order Ceratodontiformes; family Protopteridae; genus Protopterus; species Protopterus annectens. The sequence goes on from NC_056729.1 coordinate 1,374,352,128, forward strand.
GAGAAGAGCAGTTGATAGTTGTGGATGATGCTGGTGATGACGCTCTCCTCCTCAGCGGCACTGTATGCAAGGTTTTTTGGGTGTGCCATACTATCTGAAAGACAAAATGATGGAAATATGTCTGAACAACACATATGTCAAGTTTACCATAATACAATACACATATCAGTCTCCCGCCACTATATCAGCTCCAACATAATGTTCACACTACGCTAGTGGTATGTGTCCGGTATGTGTACCATTGGGCCATATATTATATTGTACAACACTTTCTGCTATGTGGTTATAGACATGCTCCCTGTGGGGACACTAGAGTTGCAGGGCTGTTACAAGGTATTTGACCTGCATGCCATTGTCACTGCCACTATGTTTCCACATATGCATGTGGTAGGCCTGCTATGTGATTGCTACACATCTGCCATTCTGTAGTATTAGGGATATCTATGCATGCTGTTGGACATGTTCTGGGATTGTGTGGACTATTACAGCCCACATATGTTCCATGACAGTTACACACCAGTATGTGTAGGGGTTATTTGCCAGCAGGAACACCACTCCAACCTAATGTGCACATGTTACCAGTCCACATCACATCTGTGGCCCACCATGGAACCTCATTATCTATTGTTTCATCACTACCTTCATGTGGAACCACCTCAGGGGATGGTGTCCCCCCCATGGAGCACACACAGACATGTGTCTGTCATCCAGGTAGGTTGCGGGTATTGGATATAGGGAGGTCCACAGTGACATGGGGTATGTGCTACATCACCTGGAGGCATGCAGTACACATACACAAGGTTCGACATGCATGTCCCAACTGCCCAGCGCACAACCCAGGCACCTTTATGTCCATGTAGATGATGTTGTGACTGTCCATGGGTGGGCACCATGTTCCCTTTGTTCCCATGTGGGGGCTCAATGGCCTCCACATTCCAAGTGTAACTACACGTCCACAGTGTTTAACCACCACATGTGTCATATACCAGCCCTGTATGCTGCCTTCTTTGTCACCCAACCAGACCTACATACCAATATGTGCATAATGCCCATCACCAACATATATATCCCACCATCCCATACTATTGCAATGTGTTCCCAAAATGGGATACACACCTCACTCCACACTCCATCTTGCAGCCATGTACTGGTGTGTAGGTATGTTGTGTATTGATGTGTGATGTTCTCTCACACATGTCATGGCAGGGAAAATGTATTGGCATGTATATATATATATATATATATATATATATATATATATATATATATATATATATACATATATCTATATATATATATAAATATATATATATATATATATATATATATATATATATAAAACTGCGGTGGGGTGCTGCGGTAGCGTTGTCGCCTCACAGTAAGACGTTGTCCCATTCGATTCTCAGTTAGAGCGTCTTCTGTGTGATGACATGCGTGAATGGGCCTTCCTTCATTGAAGGTTGTGCATCAGGCCCGGCAAGTCAGCACGTAAAAATCTACTGCCAATCATTAGTGGACCGGAGTTCCGCTGTGGCGACCCCTAACCAGGAAAAGCCGAAAGACACAACAACAACAACAACAACAATAGATATAGATATATATATATATATATATATATATATATATATATATATATATATATATATATATATATATATATATATCAGCATACACACACACACATATAGGTTCATAGGTTCATAGGTAGGTACTGGGTTATCGGCGCAAGTGCCTACATAAGCCTAGCCAACAAAGGTTTCCTGGCTTACGCCACCCAAGAAAGTTATTTTCCTGTGCCATTGTAGAGCAGCGACACAGAAGTGATCCCTGGGGTATATTTTCTATTTCCCATCCACTAATTAAGACTTTTCTTGAAGAGTGCTAATGAAGAACTTTGCTTGACATAGATGGGTAGCAGTATGGTAAGTCTCTGGGACAGGAATCAATCCCTCCATCATGTCCTGTTTATTGTGGTGATAAGGTTTAGGTCCAAACAGCGTGTAGCTCAGAGGGATTGGGATTTCTTTAAGTGTAGCATGTTCAACAGCTCTGAGTCTGACATAGCTTTATATGTTAGGCAGAGATCACCTCGGAGTAGGCGATATGCTATGGAGTAAAGCTGGAGTTTTTTGAGGCGGTCAGTGTAGGGCATTTGTTTGAGGCCAGTAATCCTCTTTGTGAGGTACATCTGTGGTCTTTCCAGCTGTTGCAGGTGTCTTGTGAGGTACATTCTAAAAGGGGCACTGTACTCTACAATGGGTCTAATGAGTGTCGAGTAGAGGGGAACAATGACCTCTTTCTTCCTGGATGAGAACCCTTTTATGATGAGATGTGCCACGTAGAAGGGCTTCCTGACTACTGTGACAATGTGACTATCAAAGGAGAGACTACTGTCCACCTGGGTCCCAAGGTCTCTTATCACACATTTGGTGTTAAGTAGATTTCTGCCTATGTGGTAGTTCATGGGTACAGAGTTTTTACCAAAGACGATGACACTGCACATTTTGGCACTGAGCTTGAGGCCATGGCTCTGACACCAGGCATCTGTTTCAGTGAGGCCCTTCTGTAGGATGTCCACATCATTTGGGGACTTGACTATGGCTCCTAGTTTGCAGTCATCTGCAAACTTCATTAGCCAGAGGCCTTCTGTGTTAGCCTGTACTTCAGAGAAGTAGATACCAAACAGGAGATGTCCCAGGATGGAACTCTGTGGTACTCCACTTGTCACTGCTTTGAGGTCAGATTTGGAGCATGTAACTTTTACAGTGTGGGTTCTGTCAGTGAGCCAGTTGGCAAACCATCTTGTGAGGTAGAGATTTATACCTAGTTTAGTGAGTTTAGCTTTAATTCCAGAATAGGGGATGGTGTCGAAAGCCTTGGCGAGGTCAAGATAGGCTGTGTGACCCACCTTACCCTCATCTACGGCTTTGGTGACTGCCTCAAAGAAGTTGATCAGGTTCAGGAGGCATGGTCTGCCATTCATAAACCTGAACTGGATAGGATCCAGAGTTTGAAGGTTAACAATGTCTTTGTTTATGAGTTCCATGATGATACGTTCCATGGTCTTGCAGACCAAGCTCGTCAGGCTAATAAGTCGATAGTTCCCGGGATCAGTGGTGGCTCCCCCTTTGTGGAGTGGGATAACTGTTGCTGTGCACCATTTAGTGGCACAAAGCCTGATGCGAGGCTATTATTGAACATGGTGCTTAAGTGGGGATGTTGTCCGGTCCCATGGATGCTGTGTTTTTGGCTTTAGAGAGTGCAGCTTTACCTGCATAGTTGTGATTACAGGGAATCTGCATTCTTCCTGTATAGATATGGACCCTTTACGGGGTGAGGGGGGGGTAAAGTTAGCACTGAACCTATCTGCCAGGATGTTGGCAATTTCACTTGGTTCTGTAATTTTCATGCCATTGTGCTGTAACTCAGAGCAGATCTGGGTGTTGCCATCAAGATTCTTGACATAGTATATCTGTCTGTATATCTACGTATACACACACACATATATATATATAGATATATATATATATATATATATATATATATAAATATGTGTGTATGTATATATGTATGTGTGCATATACGTGTAGATATAATTTTGTGTTGTTTATATACCTATATAAATGTATAACTGTCCGAGGTTTTGTACACATACACAGCTGTGAATATGTATCACACATATATGTATCTGTATGTAGGGTGCATACGAACATCTGGACCACACTCATGTACCCTCTATACTTCACAGCTGAACTGTTCTGTCTTGCTGCAACACAGACAGGTGTCACATGTGAAAATAGACTAACATTAGTGGGGTATATATGGTGACAAATACTAGATAAGCATATTATACTGCTATGGCAATTGGGCATGCTATGCTACACTTTAACATGACTGTCTGCAGGTGGTGTGGTATCTCACCCATGTGTCTATCATGGTGGTATCAATGCCCCCACCAGCCATTGGCCACAGTAATTTACAGAATGCAGATATCATGGGTCACATCTTTGCCATTCCCTGCTGGTCTGCACATTTGACAGGTATGTCCCACTGCCCACAGTGACCGATACTACTGTCCAGTGTAGTTGTTGAGCACAACATCATTTCAGGAACAAGTACTGATGGCACATATACATCCTTTCACAGTATACATCCTATTATTCTATGCCATATACTAAATGCCAGTAAATGCATATCTGTTTCACATACCTGTTATGTTGTTTCCGCTGTAACACAACCCTGAGCTTTGTGAACTTTCTTGAAGGTTCTCTCTCTCTCTCTCTCTCTCTCTCGCTCTCTATCTCAGTCTCTCTAGTAGAGTGATTGAGCTGGTTTGAATAGACTGCAGCATGCCTTTGTTGGTATTGCATATGATCAGGTGGTGGCCTCTGCATCACTCAGTGTCCAGCAGTTGCTAATTCCATGCAGCCTGCTGTGTAGTACTTCAGATAACCACTGTCATGGCAACCCCGTACTATAAATTGCTGCCTTTTGTGGGCATTGTCCTTTCACCTTTACAGTATGGATGACATCCTTCCTGTGTGTGGACATCAGTGTTACAGACAGCAGGTAGCAATACCTCTTACAGCAGAACCTGCAGACACAGGCCAAATCCACATTTGGGTAAGGTTCCAGACCTACAGACAGCATGAGTAGTGTTGTCGTGTGCAGTGTATCTTGCTGTTCTTTCAGGGTTTCTGTGTACATGATACTTTTTCTGGAATGTTGTCTGTCTGCATAGCTCTCAATTGTGGGCCTAGCTGTATGATACCAGGAGGATTGGCTGTTAGGTTTTGTCTGTGCACCACACAGTTATTGTCTCAAATATATCTGTGGCATTCTGTCTGTTGAGTGCTATCAGTACATGGCTACATCCATTTGTATTTCAATATCATATCCTTGCATAAGGGGATGCTGCAACGAATCCTGTAACACCAGCAATTTCCAGGGTGTGTAACAGCAATAATGCAAATATGGCCCTATGTTCCTGCCTCTGTCCTCCACATATATGCCAGTTTTTGTCCTGCCGTGATACAGGAAGGGTTGTTAGGTAATGGCCTACCATTATTTACCGCTAACGTTACTGCTATCATCCCAGTCATGTCATGGACTCCCACACCAACTGTTGGACCATGTCCATATATATGGGGGCAACAGCTGGAGAACGCATATGTGCCCTTGTACATTCCTGGGGTAAGTGTGTGATGCACAGTGTTCCTTGCCCTTTTACAGCCTTTTATGGGAGGGGTTCTATGCCATTAACCTAGGCTATGGCACCTTTTCAGGGATATAACTGTTAAGAAGAGGGTCATTCAGTGTGATAGTGAGATGTTAGGTTAACCAATGTTGCTTGGTTGCCTTGCATCAGCCATACTTGCTAGCTTCAATTTTTGCCTACTCTGTTTCATTTTGCTGGCTGTTGGCGTTCGAATGGGCTAAGAAGAAGAAGCGCCATTTTTTGGTGTTCCTGTGTCTGTGAAGGAGGGCTCCTCATCGGCTGTTTGCTTTTGTACCCACATCATCTCTTCGTTTTTTTGAAAACTTTTTTTGTCGCATGTGTTTTAGAATAACTTTGATCTGGTTCTAGTGGATTGTACACCAGTTTTTCTACTTTCTACTTGGTTTGCCTTATTTTCGGTAATCCCTCACAGCATCACTACACATTTGGATCGTGGAGAGTACGGTTCATGATATCTAAGGTTTCTTCAGTTATTATGGGATTCTAAATGTGTGGGTCTTATGTTTTAAAATCAACAAGGACATTATTTCGTGTCTTTCAACAGGCGATGGTGATGTAGCAGTTTTTCATCTCTTTTTTTTGGACTAAGGGAAGTTCTTTATTGGATTATTATTACAAATAGTGCTTTTTCAGGTACATTTTTTTGCTTTGGGGGCATCTTGAGATCAATATTTGTCATATGAGCATTCCCTGTTGGTACTGCAAAACTTATTTTGTCGTTTTATCACTATGATGGTTGGATGGACACTTTACTGATTTATGGAGACTTAATAACTGAGGGAAACGTATGTATAACATGTGGTGACTTTAGCAATGTTATAGACACTTGTTTTTGTACTGTATATATTGCGATCACATTTGCGACCTGGATCTTAAGGATCGAACTTCAGTGCGAGTGGTTTACAAACATTTGGGACTTTGTTCTTTGTATTGGATTATGTTCAGATTCCATGTTTTATTTTTCATTGCATCAGTAATATACTTATTCTTATGGTTTTAGAACCATTCGGTTCAACAACTGTAATAATCATTTTTTTATGCTTTATTGTTCACTTTAAGGATAATTAATAATTTAGTTAAGAACTTTTGATTTTTCCAATGTTTATATTGGTGCATATTCAGGTTGAACAACAGCAAGATATGTCTTTTTGAGTCAGTTTAGTATATGCAAACTGTATTTCTTAAAAAACTTCTGTTTCCTAGTAGTAACTCTTTAAGGCAGTGTTGCCTAATACTGTAGGATAATTTTTGTACCCTTCTTTTAGGTAGGGTGTCCAGTTTTATCTATTTTCTGTTTCATCAGGACAGGGACTTATATATAGTGTATTATTTTGGTTAGGGTATCTTATTTATACTCATGTTTTATACCTTATACCTATTGATGGCCATTATTTTCCCTCTTGGTCACTTACAAATATAATACCTATTAGTCATTATTTTTTATCAGGACTACACAAGTTTATATTTTTTAATTCTGGGATATTTTTCTTGATTAGTATTATGGCATAATTTAATATTATCATTCAGAATGGGACTACTGAAACACTAACCTTGTGTGCTTATAATTGATTTCCTTACTATAGGTCTACTGTTATAACTGTCTTAATAATATGAAGTTTTTTTTATATTAATTTGGTTGACAGTCTAGTTGTTGACTTATATAATTATAGCCTTACTATTATCAGGGACTAATATATTAACCAACTTTTGGTAAAGGGCTTAACCATATCATCCTTGTGCGGCTCAAACTGATATATATCTTTTGGGATATTTATTAGTGTTCCTATATATATTTGACCAGGTTGTACTGTTGATTGGTTCTGTTTGTCTGAGAAAAAAATTAATATTTCCATCTAGGCAACTTATTGTCATGGATCTACAAACATTACTTTCCGGCCTGTGTGCGGATAAAGATGACATTCAGGTTTTTGGCATTGGTACTTTGCCAGTGGGCCTTGCTGAAGGCCAAGCACTAGATCCCGCTGACGGTTGCTTTCTTTTGTTTAGCCAGCTGGGTAAGAAAACTAAAACATTAAGGACAAATATTTGGCATTTAAAACTGTTTAAGGCTTATCAGAATCAAAAAATATCCCCAAGAGGGCTCAGGTCGAAGGTTCAACCATTGGTTGGCACACCTGATGATATTTTACTTAAAGATTGGCAGTTAGCCCAGCAACAAGCATCTATGTCATTTGTGAATATACTGGCATCCTTTTATGACAGAACAGTTCAGACTAATATTTTGGAAGTTGAAAAGATTTGCAATGACTTGAAAAAGTTTAAAGATCATAACGATTTGAAAGACAACCTGAGCAAATTATCTAAGGAATTGTGGTTCTTGAAAATAATCTTAAAACTAAGAAGCTTCATAAATTCTCGAGGGACAGGGAGGATTATGATAGAGGAAGGCAGTTTGAGTCGCACAAGGGGGTAAGGTTTGCTCAAGGCACTAAGAATCCTACATATGTTCGCAAAAAGAGACCTAGATCTATACTCAAAAAGGGCATTTTTACTAACACAACCTCTGGTGAGGAGTCCTCTACAAATGACACGGAATCCATTGGTACTGGTGACTCACCAAATTCAAAAAGGGGACGCATATTAGGAGACAATTTATGGGTAGGAAACATAGGGGAGGCAGAAAACACAAGGGCAAAAAGCTTAGAAGACCTCTTTTTGTCAGTAGTGAAATAGACACTCAGTGTACTAATGTACATAACATTTCTAAATATGTTCTATCACTGGATGAATACGCATTACTAAATAAAGGTCTTGGATTCATCCCTGTTTTTTTTGTAGATGAAAGTTCTTTAGTTTCAGACATTATTGCATTCTGTAGAAAAGTTAATCTTAACTTGTTTTTCAGACAACAGGATCAACCAGATCCTTCTCAAAGATCTTCTGAATTTAGATTTCATCGATCTACCTTTAACCCTCCAGTAGACAAACATGTGGCTATTTTCCAGCAGGCAGTTATCAAAGATCTACATTTTCACTTGGGTTCGGAAAATACCATTAAACACAATCTATCAAGAGCTGAACAACTAGCCCTAACAAACCTCAGGAATAATACTGATATAGTCATCCTTTCTGCTGACAAGGGTGGTGCAGGTGTAGTCATGGATGCCGATTATTGGGATGAGGGAAATAGACAGTTGTCTAACCCCCATCATTACATGAGGATGACCACTGACCCCACACCTAATTTTAAAAGAGAAATTGATGACTTTTTACAGGAGGCAGTAGAGGCGGGTATTATCTCTGATAAGATCAAGTCACATTTAATGGTTATGGACCGTGCAAAACAGTATTTATATCTATTACCAAAAATCCACAAATCTCTTCATCAACCGGTGGGTAGACCCATTGTGTCAGGGATTGGATCACTCACTGAACCCTTGTCTGTTTTCCTTACTGATAAACTTAAACCTCTTTTGTCATTGATTAGAGCTAGACTCCAAGACACCACAGAATTTTTACAAATTGTTTCGGATTCACAATTAGAGCCACTTTGGCTAATGTGTACTCTTGACGTCAAATCCCTTTATACCAGTATTCCACACTGGACTGGATTAGCTGCATTGGAGTTTTGGCTGAACAAAGCCGGCATTTATTCCCCTGGATTCAATACATTATTGATTTGCATGGCTGAACATATACTCACGAAAAATGTTTCTTATTTCAAACAGGATTGCTATTGGCAGATACAGGGCACAGCTATGGGTGCTTCGTTTGCACCTATCTATGCTGACCTTTATATGGGGTATGTTGAGGAACATATCATTTATGATGAGCTTCATAATATATATATATATACCTGAAACTGACATCTGGAGAAGGTACTTGGATGATTGTTGGCTAGTTTGGAAAGGGGGAAGTCACTATTTACAGGAGTTTGTTGAACATCTTAATGGAAATATATGGGGTGCGGAGTTTACGGTTGACTACCATCATAATGAAATACATTTTTTAGATGTTTTTCTACAGCGTCAACCGGATAACACCCTTAAAACCTCTGTATACCGCAAATTCCCAGAATATAACACCTTGTTACATGCCAACAGTCTACATCCAAAGCATACTATCAATAATATTCCCAAATCCCAGTTCTTGCGGGTTAAAAGGATATGTTCCTCTGAACAAGATTTGAGACAACATCATGAATATCTTGCCAACAGGTTTGTCACAAGGGGATATCCCAGACATACAGTTTGTTCAGCCATGCAATGGAGTAAAAATCAGACTAGGGATGCTTTATTGGAATATAGAAAACACCATTGGCGGACTAATCAGGAGACCTTGAGATTTGTCACTACATATGGCAGAAATACTATGCATCTTTTGGAGATCGTAGACAAACATTGGAACATACTGAAGTCTCATACTTTATTAGAGGACCATTTGGGGGATAGGTGTTCTTTTTCATATAGAAAGGGTAAGACACTGGGATGTCATTTTTCTCACTACAAGAAAATAACATCAAGAGATGATACTCTTTATCAAAGGACTATAACGGGTGAAAAACTAGTTGGAACATACCCTTGTGGACACTGCAGTTTTTGCACTTATATATTTAAAACCAAAACATTTACCAGTAAGAACACAGGACATTTATATGATATTCGTTGTTTTGGTAATTGCAGTACAGATTGGATTGTCTATCTTGCAACATGAACCTGTCAAGTATTTTATATTGGTCAGACTTCTAGACAGTTCAGAATCAGAATATCTGAACATCTGGGTGATATTAGGAATGCTAGGGTCATGAATGCCTTATTCAGACATACATTGAATCATCCCACTGCCAAATTTTCATTTACTATCATAGATAATATTACAGGTAATCGGGCCTTTAAAACTGGATGG